>NW_026699445.1:0-48415 GCF_030435755.1 Ochotona princeps
CAACCAGCACATTGTTGGACGCGTACTTGCTTCTAGCATATCGATGTACATGTGTTGTTGCTTGTAGCACACATATTTACATGTTGTTGCTTCCGGCACATTGATGTACGTGCTGTTGCTTCTGGCATATTGGTGTGTGTTTGGCTGCTTAGAGATGGACGTGCAGCAGATTTACGCGTATTCATGTATGTCTAGTTCCTTTAAACAGTTCTACTAACGTGCCGGTCCCCTGCGCCTGATGGTGGTGTCTGTGTAGTTGTGTGTCGCCTATTTACGTACGTGCAGTTGATTTACGCGTATTCATGTACGTGTATTACTTGCTTAAGAACTCATATTGATGTACGTGTCACCGCATTTCGCATACTACTTGTGTACGTGTACTACTTGCTTGTAGCATACTCACGTATGTGTTGTTACTGTGTATACATACTGGTGTACGGGTCTAAGTTGCTTTACGCATGTTTATGTACGTGCTTTAGTTTTCTTTGCGCATTTCGATGTACGTGCTTTAGTTGCTTGTATTATTTTAATGTACGTGCCTTCAATCCTTTTCGCATACTACTGGTGCACATGTAGTTGTTGCTGTGAGCATATTGTTGTGTACGTGTAGTGGTGGCTCCTGTACAGCATACTGGTGCGTACGTCTACTTTGTAGTGTATTAATAGACGCGTACTACTCTTTCTCGCATATTGTTGTGCGTATAAGTACTTCTTTCATATACATGTACGTGTGACCGCGGACGCGCAGCCTCTTCGCAGTTTTCTGAGGAGAGACTCCTTCTTATGTTGTTATTGCTGCTGCCTTTCGTAGTAGTATGTAGGAGACGTTCAATATAATTGTATGTGCCATCATGTGTTCGTATATGATACATCGTCGCTCCTATATGACTATACATATATATATATATGTGTATTTATATGCATATATGTGTATTTATACGCATATATATGTATATATATACATATCCTCCCCTGTTCAATGTGTTGCTGTATGCAGGACCCGGCCACACACTTGTACAAGAGCTGTACAAGAACTGCTTATCGTAAGTCTCCTGCTCACCTTGCGGCTGCTTCTCTTCTTCATATATTTTTCATTTGAAGGTGTAAGTACTATTCTTAGTGTTCAGTACTATTTTCATTCATGCTGTTCCCCTGTCTTCTCCATTTGAAGGGTATGTGGTGTGCCTTCACTGAAGATAGTAGTATTTGTCTCGTGTGGCTTTTTTGCTGCCTTACGTGTCATGCGGGTGCTCCCGCTCTCTTCCTTTCTTTTCTTTAGACAGCAAAGTTTCTCTCTACTGCTGTGGTGTATTCGTGTGACCTTCGTCATCTATAGCTTACTGTTTCTCCTGTGAAGGAGTCCTTTTCCTATATAATATATATGTATCTATATGTACATATATATATATATGTCTCGCTGTGTTTGCAGCTGCTTTCTTTCTGTTGCCATATACTGAGGATCTACCGCGATGTGTCACTGCATGCGCTTGTACGGTGAGCAGCCGATCGTACAGACATACGTTTACTTCGGCCTATGCATATGCTAAATATATGTCCACACCAAGGAGGTCACTACTTCTCTGTCTGCCCTCCAATCATATGATAATGCACGGAGATGTCCACGTATGTGTTTGGCTGTTGTCAAACTAATCCTACTTGAATTGAGAGCACGTTCACATGAAATGCCTCTATAATATTTATGACACGTATGTGTGTATATATATATAGATATATATATCTATATATATATATGTATGTTGTATGCACACGTATATATTTACACGTGGGTGTATATATGTATGTATATAGTATGCACACGTATATTCAGGCGTGGGTGTGTACATGTATATATATAGTGTGTACGCCTATATCTAGCGGTGTATGTACACATATATATATATATATATATATATATGCACGCGTATAGTTACGTGTGTTTGTATACATGTGTATATGTAGTATGCGCACCTGTATATACGCGGCAATGTATACATGTATACATAAAGTATGCATGCGTACATTCACGTGTGTGTTCAGCCGCTGCTGCTGCTGCTGCCATATCAAAAGGTCTCGACTTATATTTATGTTCTATATATATATATATTGTATGGGCGCGTATTTATGTATATGTATGTGTGTGTGTCGATGTGTTGCTTCTGTAGATGAAAAGAAGCTATAGTGCATGTATTGGTGCACATGCCGGTGTATTGGTCGAGAACGCTGCCTCGAACGCGCCACTGCACAACTTGCACTATTGTTGTGTTACTCACACTCAGTGTGAAAGTGTCTGTCAGATTGTAATACTCTTCCTACAGCGTAGCGCGGTTGGCTACGACGGCATCCAGACACTAAAGCACAGTAACAAATATGTATGTATATACGAAAGTATATCAACAAGTATATATATATATATCTACGATAAGAGGTTGCGATAGAACTACCTAGGTTTGCAGTAGTATATGTGCAAGAGTTGCATGTGTTGATGCTGCGGTTGATGAGGCTCGTCAGTTTTTTCTAATGAGATCTACTTCCCGCTCATGCAGACATTTGCACCGTAAGATATGAGTAAGCCGTGAGGCAAATATTACATTGAGTGGCGCATATCAAGCGTATATATGTATCTAAATATGTAGTATATATGTACAAGTATGTAGCTTCAGTACTTCTCTAATGTGTGTGGTGATGTATATACAAAGGTTGCATGAGAAGAAGCTGCAGTTGATGGGAGTTGTGAGTTTCTAATTACACTTACTTTCGCGCGCGCTGCTGCTGGTGCTGCTGCTGGTGCTGCTGCTGCTGCATATGACGGAATGATGTGTGCAGGGAGCAACAGCGTTGCGTAGAAATGGCTACTGACGCAGTCAATCGTGACGAGATGAGCCGTTATGGAGAAATTACTGCAGTACGTCTTTTCAAAAGGAATTCTTTTATAAGTAACAATTTATTTTTTATGTGCTGTTTATATATATACGCACGTTTCCATCATATATCAAAAAGAGTCACATGTATAATATATATATTAGTAGGTATATATATGTATATGTGTATGTACGTGTTTTTCATGTTATATCCAAAGGATCTCCATATACGCTATACATATATACATATGTATATATATATATATTATACGTTTCCCTCATTCATGAAAAAGATCTACATATAGAAGATGCATATATATATATATAGTATATACAGATATAGATGTATATATGCATATATATATATATGTATATATATATATATATATATATATGTGGAAACGCATGCACCGTATGCACGACTCTCATATGCTGTCTGTCTATATATACGTTTCCATGATACATCGAGAAGCCCTAGCATATCAAGTGCACATATATATATACGCTTCCGTGATACTTCAGATTGATCTACATATGATATATATATATACATTTCCATGATATATGAATAATATCTACGTATAAAACATGTATATATATATATATTATTACATACGTACACATATATAGATACAAGAGTATACATGTATACATGGAGCATATGTATCTATTGTATCTATATACGCATATATAGATACAAGAGTATATATGTATACATGGGAGCATATGCCCGTTGTCATTTAGTGTATGTCTATATATACGTTTGCATGATATCTTAGAAAGCTCTACGTATATATGTATACATATTCATATACATCACATATACGTATACATCGACTACATATACACCAAATAGATGTACATCGTATACGTATTCACTTAATACATAAAGATCTTCTACATATACATGCTATAAATATATGTTCAATACATATACATATCATATACCCATACATCGAATACATACACATCAAATAGATATACATCGTATACATATACATCACATATATATAAAGATTATATACATATACATCCCATGAATATATATACATGTACATATCATATACTTATACATGCTCTACACATATATGCTACACGTATACATCAACTACGTATACATATATGGATACATATACATATACGTGTATATATGTAAACGTAGGCCCATGCCGTATGAAACCTTTCCTGCAATATAATTCAGTACTTGTAGTTATTTGTATATGAGAGGTTTTCTTGCGTGACAAGGGGAAGGCGAAGCCTTTGTGCTGAGATATACTGCTTGCATATCAGTATGCATCAATACATCTTCCGTGTACACACATAAATATATATATATATACTTACATATATATATATACACACATATGTAGATATATATATGTATATGTGGGTGTTATATATATATATATATAAACATGTGACTACCACACGTGCTCCTGTTGTTAAATGAACGGTGGGTCTCAACGGCGATGTACCACGGCTGCTGCTCTACATATTCACTACGGTTTTCGCCTTTTCTCTTGAGATATAGACGGCTACTTTTCTCTACACCAGCTACACTCGCATGACTGTCAGAACTTCTTTTCTTGTGTTCGCCTTTTCGCTCTCTCTGTCTGCTTCTCTGTGTGTCTGTCTCTGGTGAGTTCACTACTACTCTTTCCCCCTCTCCACATATCTCTCTCTCTGTCGTGCTACCATATCTCTTTCTTTCTCTCTCTCTCTCTCTCCCTCTCTCTAGTAAAATGCTGTCGCTCTCCAGTCATCTCTATTACTGTTATTCTCTACCCATCTTACTCTCTTTAGCACTCTATCTCTACACATCATCTGTGTATCTTTGTTCTCTCTCTCCTTCTATCTCTGTCTCTCTCTCTGTCTCTCTCTAAGTATATGAGAATATATATATATATTTATATATATAGCTTTTTTGATCTTCGTCTATTGATCACTCTCGCTGTCGGTGTTCAGTAATCATCATCCACCTTCTACATGTGTCTATCTCTGTCTCCTCTCTGTCAATATGTATAAATGTGTATATATATCCATATACATATATATCTTTTTAGCCTTTTGGTCTTGCTCTGTAGATCACTCTCGCTGTCTGTGATTAATGATCAGCATTCACCTTCTACCTCTGTCCATCACTCTCCGTCTCTCTCTTTCTCTTTCACACTCATTCTGCTCTCTATCTCTCTCTTTTTTTCAAAGATGTTTCTCTGCGCACGCCTGCTTGTTTTCAGGGTATCTGGACAGAGCTTCAACATCGAGGCTGCCCACTTCGTCAGCGTGTCACTGCGTATATATATATATGTCAACGCATGTATATATATATATATATATACATAGCTACACACATACCAACATACATGTATATCCACTAGTATGTACGTACATATTTACATATATACCAGTATATTTGTACGTACGAAAATATGTATATATATGTATGTATAATTACATAGATATCCATATGTACGTATATATATATGTATATATATGTGTATATATATGTGTATATATAGTTACATATATACCTAGGTATGTATAGACATATATATATACGTACATTCGATCAAATCTATTTTAATGTATACGTATATACACTAATATGTATATGTAGATATGGTTACAGGTATACCAATATATATATGTATATACACACATATGAATACCTATATATATATACATATATATATATATATATATATGTGCTTAGATCTGTATATGTATATATATATATATATTCGTATGTGTAACGGAGGCATTTCTGTTCGCAGAGAGAAGCACGTTTCGGAGACTTAGCACTTCATGAATAGCTACTTATACATATATACATATATATGTATATATATATCGGTGTATACGTGTATGTATGTGTATATGTGTATGAGCGACGTTCGGCACTGTGTCGTACTATGTGTATGTATATACACACACTAATGCTTCCTCTTTCACAATTAGACTCTCTTTCTATACGTATGTATGCGTATCTATATATATATATATATGGTGATGTAGTATATTTTGTGTTTTTCTGGTTATGGTAACATAGGTATTAGAACTTTTAAGGGAGAGCATATCAATATGCGATGCTCTTGGTGAAGGTCCAGTCGAAAAGCCAGCTGCTGCTCGAGGAAGGGAGGGACGTAAAAGTAGTGGTAGTGGTCGGTGGTGGTAGTAGTAGTTATATGATGGGTGGAGATGTATGGGCAGAAGGCAAGTACGTGGGTTCTCGAGAAGAGAGCTCGCCAGAACATTTGCAAAGAGACATGAAAAGAAGAGGAGGAGGAGGAAAAAGGGAAGGAACAGGAAGAGGAGGAGGAGAAGAAGGAGGAAGAGAAGACATGAGAGACCAAGAGGAGGATCGTTTGTATAGAGACGATGTGTACGACCGTCGTTCCGGAAGCGTGAAGATAGTGCTAGTATACAAAGAGAAGCAACAGGTCGTGAGAGAACGAAGAAGAAGGAAGGCCAACAGCAGCAGAAGCGCGAGCAACAGCAAAACGAAGAGGAGCAGGCGCAGAGGCAACAGCACCATAGGCGTCATAGAGATTACTACGCTGGCAGACAAGAGGAGAAGGAGAGTCGAAAGGATCCATCACGAAAATCACGCGAACGAAGTCCTAAAAACAAGCACCGGAATATGAGAGTGCGGAGGAGGAGTAGAAGTAGTAGTGGTATCACGAACACACACGGTGGTGAGCAAACAGCATCGCCGGAAAGATACTCCCCTTCGGAGAGTACGACTGTTGAGAGAGGTAAAAGGAAAGAAAGAAGAAGCAGAAGGAAAAGAAAAGGAGAAAAGGCCGAAGAAAGAGGAAGAAAAAGAGACACAAGTACCAGTAGTAGTACCAGGAGTTATCACAGACGTACAAGTGAAGGCGGGAATGGGGATACTACTAGTAGTAGTAATAGACGAAGACAAGGACGACGTAGCAGCAGCCTTCTAGGAAAAGACGAACATTCCCCCTTCTTTTCTCGGGAGAGTCAAGAGAATATGACAAGCAGCATGCAGAGGGAGAGCGTAGAGGGACACACGAACAACAGCAGCACCGCCCATCAGAACAGGGGAAGCAACGTGCTGCTAAAAACCACTCCTATACCACTACTACTACGAAAGCGCAGTCGCTCGAAGGAGAAAGAGAAAGAGGAAGAGGAGGAGAAGAAGAGCGAAGAAAAGAGAACGAAATTTACATCAGAAGTCCATATCAAGATGATTTAAAAGAAGAGACTCTGGCTGGCGATACGATAGTAGATAAGAGCGACTGGGCAACACCGTGGTCTCCCTTCTCTTCTGTACTTGATGGATCAGGAGAACCCAGTAGGGAGCGGAAGCCTTCTCACCCATTAGCACATGAATATGGTGAGGGTGATACATACACAAATAAAGTGAAAAGTGAGGGCAACGGGAGAAACGTTGGCGGTGACGATGATCTATCTTCACGCAGAGAGTCTCGTAGTCACAACAACAAACCCAGGTCCCCCACAGCTGCTCATGAGGCTGGCGGTAACAAGTCACGAAAAGGAAGAAGACGAAGGTGGGTGTCATTATGTAAAGCCAAAGGCGAAACACACAAAGACACACACACACGCGCACACAAAGATGTATGTATATATGTGTGTAAGCGTTTTTTCAATGAAAGAAAAGAATTAAGCATATGCATATATATATATGCGTTATGCAAATGGAAAACAAAAGAAAGAAGACACAAGTTAAAGAAGACTAGTATATATTTACAAGTGTACGTTCTTGTGGATTAAAAAAGAGACAAGAAGTACTAAGTATGTAATACGTGTTATGTGTATGAACAAGGAAGACGACGCGCAGATATATATATATGTATATATATATATATATATGACGTAAGTATATATGTGCTGTCGGAATGAAGAGAAAGAAGACACCGTGGGGGTATGATTTGTATTCTGTGTCTAGAAGTATGTATATATATGTATATATGCATAAATATATATATATATATATACATATATATATGACTTAGGTATATACGTGTTTTGTGTGAATGAAGATAAGGAAGACAAATGTAGGCCTGTATCTTTTCTGTTATAGCGTACCTAATACAAAAGTATGTGTCTCTTGTATACGCACAAAACGAAAACGGAGAGAAGCATGAGTTCTGTGCAACAACCTACTTACTATGAGAGTGGTGTTGGTGGGGGTGATATTATTACTATTGCCGTCATTATTACTATTGGTAGGGATGCTGCTGTTGCTGCTATGGTGTTAGTACTGTGTGTGGCTATTGCTGATGTTTACTGCTGCTAGTGACACTGTCATTGCTAGTGTTGCCATTGCTCTTCTTCTTCTTCTTACTAGTACTACTACTAAACTATTACCCGATCGTGTGCAGCCACTAGTACTGGTTCGCAACTGTGTTGCTGTTGCTGCTTTTACTATACTGACGGTGGGAGGTGCTGCAGTTGCTACTGTCGTACTCCTGTTGCTATTGCTGTTGTAGTGGCTCTGTGTAACGGAGTTTTATGGCTCCTGATGCTATCACTAGTTGTGCTGTCTCTGTGGCATTGCTGCGCCGGCTGCTGCTGGTGCTGTTACTGATGATGATGCTGCTGCTGCTGCTTCGTCTATCGCTGCTGTTGGTGATGCTGCTGTGCTGCTGTATTTGCGGCTGCACCGCTACTGCTGCTATTACTAATGATGATGCTGCTGCTTCTATTGCTGCTGTTACTTTTATTACTGATGACATTGTTGCTATCGCTGCTGTTTATGTTGCTGCACTGCTATCGCTGCTGTTACTAAGGGTGATGTTGCTGTTATTCTTGGTGCTGTACTGTCGTTGCTGCTGTTACAGACGATGACGTTGCTGCAGTTCCTCTTGTTGCTGAATATATTATACGCGGGTGCTACTACTGCTGCGGCTTTCGCATGTGAAGGAAGAAACATATGTGTGTGTTACTGGTGTTGCTGTGCCGCTCTTGGCTCAGAAAAAGAGACACACACGTTGCTGCTCTCGCTATTGTATATATATATACATATATAAATCTAATTCTGCTGCCTTGTCGTCATATATATAGAGAGAGATATTATCGTTACGGCTGCTGATGGGGCAACACTACATAACTATATTGTTGCTGCTGCTGTCTTTCTCTCTCTCTCTGTCTCTGTCTCTCTCATATAGGCGATGGTAGTGGTATTGGTGTGGTGTGGTACTTATGTATATTGTGTTGCTGCTGCAAGCAGCTAATACACATATGTATTAGCTGCTTTTGCGGAGTATGATGCATTTTCTTTTTGACACTTCCTACGCAGACATGAGGAAAAGCAGAGGGAAAGTGATGAGAGTTCACCACGTCAACACATTAGTAGAAGACGAGGAAGCGGCAGCAGTAGTTGGGACAGAGATGAGGGGTTGTTTCTAACCGAAAGAGGAGGTTCTTCCGAATGGACTGCAGCAGGAAAGTCAGCAACGGCAGGAGACTGGCATCAAGGAGATGCAGAAGCAGCACCATCACCGACAGCAGCAGGAGGAGGAGGAGCAGTCGCCGCAGCAACGGAAACAGCTGCAGACTGGCGGTCAACAGCAACAACAACAACAGGAGCATGGGGGACTCTAGACACGGGATGGTCTCCAACAGCTGCAGCCAGGCGAACTCAAGAGAAAACCTCAGGAAGAACACCTCCAGCACAAGAGCGAAGAGATCATACTGATAAACGAAAAGGTATCTATATAAACACAAAACACAGAAACAGAGAGAGAGAAAGTCTGATGATTTCTGGGCGAGTCATTCAACTATAACTACTATTTTTATTGCTGCTAGTACAGACGATGCTACTACTGCACGTACTACTACTACTATACTACTACTACCACTACTACTACTATTACTATGAGCAGAGACCCCACAACCTCCCGCTCTAGTCTTCAGAGAAAGAAACAACACACGCTTTATCTTTACCTTTTATACATACATATACACATGTACATATATGTATGTGTACCAATATTTATATTTATATCTTTGAATAAACGGTGCGCACTTCGCTCATACACACATGTCTGGTATGGAGCTACACGGAGGCTGTCACTATGGTGGTGGGAGTATGTTTTTCATGTGTATGTACGTCTGTCTGCCTCTGTGTATGCTTGTGTCTGTGCCTGTGTCTGTGTGTATATATATGTGTCCGTGTTCACGTGTGTGTATGTATGCGTGTCTCTGTGTGTGTCTGTATACGTTTGTGTGTATGTGTGCGTGTTTATGTGTGGATGTGTGTCTGTGTTTGTGTATACGTGGGTGTCTATGTGTGCGTGTTTCTGTGTGTATGTATGTGTGTATGTCTGTGCGTGTGTGTAGCTATGTATCCCAGTGTCTACTTGTGAGTGTATGTATGTGTATGTGTACGTATGCGTCTGTACTTGTATATGTGTGTGTGTATGTGTATGTATGCGTGTATGTCTGCATATTATATGTGTGTGTGTGTATGTGGGTGTGTGTGCTGGGCATTTGCAGAAATATCGCGTGGAGGAGATCGACGAGGGAAATACGGCAGCCATCACCAGAAGACTCGTCGGCGTCATGACAGCAGAACCAGCACCGAAGAAGACGAGGAAGAAGAAGAAGAAAGAGAGATAGGAAAGAAAAGAGAGAAAGACTTGTCATCTGGAGTTGAAGAGATGATAGATGGCGACCACACAGGCAGCGGAGAAGGGGTGGAAAACGTCAAGACCAGCCTCCTTTCTTTGATATAGTAAGAGGCAGTGAAGACGGAGCAGGTGATTCTTTTACGGGAACCCCGCAGTGGCAGCAGCAGCAGCAGATTACCACAACAACGAGAACGACGATGGCAAGTGGACAGCAGGAACGTATTTTGCTCCCAGATGCAACGTACAACTTTCCTGACAGCTCATCTGTCTGTGCAAAAGAAGGGTCGGAAGGAGGAGGAGGAGGAGAAGTAGGAACGGCAGGAGGCGCACCAGCAGCAGGAGCAGGAGTATATGGAGCAGGAAGTATACAAGAGACTGGAGCTGTATTGCAGGTGTACGTGCACCGTGCTTTATTTTTGCCTGCAACTACATCTGACTGGTATCAAGTGGAAATATGTTTGCAGCAAAGAAGACAGCACCAACAACAAGAGCAAATAGATATATGGGGAGGTGGTGGGGTAGGAGGAGGAGGAGGCGGCTTTGCTACAGACATCAGTAGAGGAACAGACACACAGTGGGACGTGGTCTCCTGTGTGGCTTGTACGGCCAGCAGCTCGTTGCAGTAGTAGTGGAGAGTGCGTATGGCAGCAACAACTTACATTCCCTCTTCCTCCGATTCCTCTTCCACCGACCTATATGTCTAGTAATGGTAGTAGTAGTAGTAGTAGTATGAATGGGGGAACGTACATACGTCTGTTAGACCAGCAGCTGTCTACATTACGTCTCTCGATAAATATAAGAGATACTGCAGAGCCAAGTGGCCCTGCTGCTGTCTGCGGAGTTATATACCTCAATCAGTATTTGCAGGGTAGTACGTGCTCTATACCGAGCGACGTCTCCGTCAATCTTACCGCCCCTCCTCCCTCTCGACAGGATATCAACAGTAGTTGCAATAGTCGTAGTGAGTACACCTCCCCAAGCACCTTGAGCCTCACACTGTTATTATTACTACGTCAACCAGCATTTCTCTCTGGTGCTTCTATACAGAGTAGTACAGCCGCAGTAATGCCATCGTCAGCAGCAGCAGCAGCAGCGACAGAACTATACGGAGGCTACGACCTTGGACAGCGACAGCAACATACAACACAACAATTCCAACAATCACCAATAGGAACACTTCTGAAAGAAGATCGCGATATAACAACAGCAGCAGCAGCAGTAGCGCCAGGCGCATCGTCAATGCTAGGACACCCGTCGGCTGTCATGACAACAACAAGTGATGCGCTTCTATTGGACAGTAGTACTCTATCTGGTTCTCCTTTCCACACATACGGCGGTACTGCTACTAGTGCTACTACTACTACTCCTGGGGGACTACTACAACAAGATAATAATATGACGACTGCTACTACTACTAGTGCATCCGCAATGAATGTGCCTTCTTATTTTATGTCTTTGTCTCCCCCTCCTCCTCCTCCTCCTCTTGCTCAAGGTGGTGGCCCCACTGCTTCTACTAGCAGTACGACCACTACAACGAGTAATAGTAACGACAGTAGTAGTGGTATTACTAGAGGAAGAAGTACTCTACAGCCAGTGATTATGCAACAGCAGCCCGTCCAAACACCACCACAACAACAATATGAAGAGTTACTACTTCTCCAACAACAATTACAACAGCAGGAATTTCAACAACAGCAGCAGCAATATGAGCAACAAAAAGAATTGCTTATAGCACCAGAGCAAGTAGTGGATGGTAGTGGGAGTAGTGATGGTGGTGCTACGGGTGGAGGTGGTGGTGGAGGTCGAGCTGGGGGCCTTCCCAGTACTGTGGGGCATGTAGGGGGAGGTGACTTTGGTGCAATGGGAATGGGAGAAGGAATGATACTACAACAACAGTTTCAAGCACACCAACTGAAAGAGCAGCAAAAGAGTCAATTCAACAATATGATGTATGGAAATATTGGCCTCATGATGGGCGGAGGAGCAGGAGGAGCTGATCGTGGTGGTAGCTATCTCACTGGTATTGGTAGTGGTAGTGGCAGGACTGGTGCATCTGTACAAGAACAGAAGGTGCAGCTTCTCCTCCAGCAACAGCAACAACTCCAGCAGCAACTACTACTGCAGCAGCAGCAAACGTTTCTGAGCGAGCAACTCCAGGAGAGTATAGCGAAAGGACAAGAGCGTGAGAAGATGCTCCAGCAGCAGTTAAGCGAGGCCCACAAGGAGCAGGAGCTGCTGCAACAAGAGTTGACAGCACTGAAAGCTCGAGCACAGCGTCAACTTGAAGAGGTAGAGACAGAGAAAGCAGATGCGGATGCAGCCTTAGCAGCCGTCAAGAAGACGTTAAGAGAAAACAGACGGCATATGGAGAACGAATTACATAAGTTGCAGCTAGGGAGAGAGCAACTACGTATTAGCCTGACGAAGCAGCTAAAGCAGCAACAAGCATTATTAGAACAGCAGCAGCAACAACTAGAAGATAAGGAAATCCTCCTTCAAGATGCAAGAGGACGTTTATTCCTACAGAGACGTCGTTTCACCGTCTGTACGCAGATCTGAAAGATGCTGATGCATGCGTAGATACACTGAAGAAGCAACTCTCCCATATTGAAACTGTACAGCAACTCCAAGCCACACCTAACGGTACAGATTTTGGTGATTTCCCCCTCTATAATAATGACTTGTTTCTTTCACATACACCCTCCACTGCTGAGGGAACAGGAACGACATCAATGTCTCTACTTACAACACCGCTCACACGGGAACTACTTTTCACGGGAAGTACAGGAAGTTACCCAACAGTCTCAAGTTCGTCCTCTTCTCGGCTTTGGGCTCCAACGCGGTCGAACCGTACTCCTCAATATTATAATAAACCACCACCACATCCATCAAAGCAGCATCAGCAAAAGCACAAGCAGCAGCAAAAGCAGCGACAGGAGGAGGAGAAGAAGAAGAAGGAGCAGCAGCTGCTGCCGCAGCTTCTTCCGCTCGGCAACAGTAGTAGTAGTATCAATCCTTCAGTACTAATAATATAATACGTGAACCACCCAATATACCGCTTCAAAGAGATAGTTCAGATATCTCTTCTTCTTTCAGTAGTAGACCACTTGCACGTGATAATAATACGTACAACGAATTTCAGAGACTATTCCTACATGCAGCCACGGCACGTACTACTCTCAGGCAGAGATGACGCGTACATGTTGTCACAAGGAGCACAATTATATCCACAAGAACAACATAAAGAAATAACCAATGGATCACAATCTTTCTTGAAGTCCTTGACAAGGCAGACTAATAAAAAGCAAACGTTTCTCAATGATACTGTTGCTGCTCCCGCGCCTTCTCCTGCTGTATGGAGAAAACGACACTCTTATGACTTCAGTAACACCGATGACGATGCCGATGAAGAAGAAGAAGCAGAGGAAGAAGACCTGAGAGCAAACGGAGTAGAAGAATTACAAGGAACTCTTCTTCTTCCACAACAGCAAGAGCAACTGCAAACACGAAATAATAATCCATTCATTGCCGAAAACACATTTCTCCGAGAGAAAGAAAAAGAACTCCTATCCAAGCAACAAGAACTCTTGCATTATAAACAGTCACTAATGAGAAAAGAAGCTCAAATACAAACACAGCAACAAACAAATCAGCTTCTATTACTACTACTACAACAACAAATGAAAACTGTGGAAAACATTATGCCTACCTCAATCGAAGAATGGAGGCTCACACCTCCTTGTAAGACACAAAATAAACATATGCTCACCACAGTGCCCCTATATATATATATGTACATATGTGTATGTATGTATGTATATTCATGTATATGTATATATATGTAAAAATATGTATATGTATGTATATATACGTATATCTATATATATATATCTGTATATGTATGTATGTAAATATGTATACATGCATATATGTATGTATGTACATACGTATATATATATATATATATATATGTGTTTACATGAGTATTGATCAGTCTCTCCGTGTTCGTATAACATATATAGAAAGGCTGAAGAGTGTAATAGAAGCCTCTGGTTCCGTTATAATTTCGAATTATGTGGGGTAAATGTTAGCAACTGAAGTCATCGTAGCATCGTAAAGGATGCTGCTGTAACAGCAGCTGGTGCAAACAAAGTAGCCAAATCAAAAACGGAAAACCCGCAGCAGCAGCAACACCAGCAGCAGTGTAACCAGCAGCAGCAGCGTAACCAGCAGCAGAGGAGTCACAGCAGCACAACATGATAGCAGGAGTAGTAGCAGCCCGCAAGAAATCGGAGCCATAGCAGCACCTGCAGCATCATTACAGCGGTAGTAGTACTAATTGAAGAAGTAGTAGTAGTAATAGTAGTAGAAATGATAGCAGGGGCGATAGCAGAAGCAGTGTTAAGAGCAGCAACACAGCAGCAATACCAGGAGCAGCGCGAAAAGTTGAAGTTACAACAGGGACAGCAGCCACACAGCAGTAGTAGTCCTAGTGATAGCACTACTGGTAATAGTAGTAGTAGTAGTATCATGAGCAGGGGCATTAACAGAAGTAGTAGTAAGAGTAGCAACACAGCAGCAATCGCAGGAGCAGCGAAACACTGGAGTTACAACGACGACTGCAGCACAGCAGCAGTACTTGTACTAGTAGTGGTAGTAGCCGTAGTGGCAGTAGTAGTAGTATTAGCACTACCACAGAGACCGCAGCATGGACAACAGCAGCGTACCACCCCCACAATAGCGTAAGCAGCAGTGGCAGCTGCCCTCAAGAAACGGCAGCAACAGCAGCAGCAACAGCAGCAGCAACAGCAGATCAGCAGTAGTAGTAGTAACAGCACTTGAGATATAGCAGCAGCAGCAACAGCAGCACAGCAGTAGTAGTCAAGAACACAGCAGCAGTAGCGTAGGAGCAGTAGTAGCAGCAGTACCTAGAATTGGTAACAACGGCACAGCAGTAGCACTAACACAGCAGCAGTAGCTGCACAGCCGCAGTAGCATAGCAGCAGCAGTAACAGCAGCAAGACAGAGAGGAAGCAGCAGCAGCACCACTAGCAGACTTGCAGCAGTGAGGTAGTAGTCATTGGAGTGGAAGCTACTCTATATGTGTTAGTGCACCACAGAGGAGAGGTGTCTTTCGCTAATGAAAATGACAGCACGTATACATTTCAACGCACACGCACACACAAACACATGCACACCCAGACACACGCACTACTACACTATCCACACCACCACCACACGCCAAAATCTGTGTGTGCGGCACACAACACTCACCACTCATGTGGAAGATATTAGCACATTCATACATACGCTGAAATATCTACTGCCTTTCACGAGTAACGAGAGGTGCACACAGTGGTGGTACGGCGTCGGCTGCCTTCTCTCAGTGTCGTGTACAGGCATGTGAGAAGAGGCAGCAGTCAAACAGTGTATCTTAGTAGCTGCAGATGGCCATACCGCTCTTTCAGAAAGGGGAGTCAGGTGAGATGTTTGTTTGAATTACTTATCATGCGCATATATATATATATATATATGTCCGCATGTGCATCATGGAGGTGTGTCTTTACAACTACGTATATATGCGTGCCCGTATATGCGATTTACATGTGTACGTATATGTGTACATATATGTGTACATATATGTGTATATATATTCATGAAGACATACAGGTGTAGCCGCGTAGATGTATAATATATTTATGGTAATGTGCATGTGCATTATATATGTATGTGTATGTATGGACATGTACATACACATACATGCATACGTATATATATATGTGTGTGTATACATATAGATCTACTTACATGTATTCACAAATATATTTAATATATTTACGTTTATATATTTTTATAATCTATATATATAAGGCGACACATGTTTGTGTTTGCCTATGTGTTTGATGTTGATATCGCAGCTGATGCTATGGACATACACATCAAATATATATATATATATATATATATATGTATGAGTATTGTCTGTATATCTTCATAAATGTACTAGTACAAATGTATATATATGTGTATATACGTATGAATGTGTATATATACGAAGAGACAGGTATATATTTGTGTGTATGTGTGTGTCTTTGATGTGGACACTGTTATATACTAGTGTAAATCTTGTGTCTATATATCTTCATACATATACTAGTACGTACGTGTATATATATGTGTATATACCTTTGAAGGTCTACATATATACAGAGAGAGGGTATGTGTTTTTGTGTGCACGGGTGATTTTTTTGATGTGGACACTGCCATATCAAGGATTGAATGTGTTATTGCTGCTGCAGTTTGCACGACAACTCAGAAGCAGCTGCTGCAGGCGGTAATGCAACTCACGAAAAGCGGCCTCCCGTACTTAGTAGCACCAGCAGGAGGGCTTCCGCTGGAGCTCCTGCCGCTGCTGCTGCAGCCGTCAGCGACAACTCTGCTGCAACAGAAACACATGGTCGTATGATACCAACAGGCTCTGCTGCAGCAGCAGGCCGAAGATCTCCTCCAGCAGAAGGAGCTGCTTCTCTATTGTAACGACGCTATACAAGTACGTCCCAGTAAGACGCTGCATGTATACATGCACGGGGAATGTGACGCTGTGTGTAAGTATATGCTAGTGAGGGTCTGTGTGCGTAATTGCAGTTGGAGGGTGACGATGCAGCTCTCTCTATGCTCCTATAATTTCTCATCCATGTACGTACATAATCATATATATATCTATGTACGTACGTGTACATATTACGAGGTCAAGTCTGCTATGTGCATATATATATGTATGTATGGTTCGTCCTATATCTGAAGTCAGCTCTTTTGCGCGTGTTATTAGTCTACTACACATGGGAAAAAGTCTTCTTTAATGTGGTTTTACTCGCACATAGAAGCTTTCGTATGTTGTTGCGGCTCTCTAAGTTATGTACATTCTGTATATGTTTTCGCATGTATGCATATACATACGCATGTGTCTGTGTGCGTACGTACATATCTTGCCACTTACGGGGTGTTGTAGTCATGTTCACACACCTTTACGTGCGTATAAACTCTATATATGTATGTATGCATGTACATGTGTGTGTGTATGTATGTATGTAGATACGTATTGTGTGGTTCCGTCATAATATTTAATACACGCTCTCACGTCTGTTTGATTTGGGAGTCCCTCCATATGTAAACGTCTGTACAATTCGGGTGTGTCTGTGTCTGCGTCTGTGTGTGTATGTGTACGTGCATACCTTCCCATGACATGGTGGTGTAGTTATATATATACAAAGAGGCGGTACACATCTGTATGAAGTCAGCCTTCCTTGATGTCTAAACCTATCACAGTAGACGTGTCGGTAGTGGTCATATAGGACACGTAGAGCAACGTAAGCAAACACTTCTCTCCTTCCTCTCTCTGTCTCTCTCTCTGTCTGCTCTTCTTGACAGGTCCTTTGGTCTTGTAGTTTCTTCCCAACAGCGAAAAAGACGGGGGGAAGACGAAATGGCGCCGGGGAGGGAGCATTCAGAACGTCGAAAGGTTTCAATGATAGCATATTTCCTGCAGCAGGTCGTTCTGCTAGTATTCATGCTGGTGCTGCCGCTGCTGCTGCCTTTTCTTCTAGTGCTGGTGCTGCTCGCGCTGGCACGCGTATGCGTGCTCGTACTGGCATTGCGGCTGGTGGTGGTGGTGTTGGTGCTACTGCTGGTATTCCTGGTGTCTACGGGTATGGCGACGAAGTAGAAGAAGATGATGATGCTGACTACGACGACGAGGGAGAGAATATTCCCAACTCACCACTTTCGAATGAAAACGGGCGCTCACTCCTGCTCACGTCAAAAGCAGCAGCAGCACAGCAGGAAGTGGTGGAAGAGAAGGAGGAGGAGGAGGAAGTCTGGACAGAAGAAGACGTAGACTGTTTGCACGTGCTGCTGCAGCTGCTGCACATGCGGGTGCACGGGCATTAGCAGCGGCAGAGAAAGTGTTTGGGATGAACTATTCGCCCGCTACAACTCTTGCTGCCGCTGCTAATGCATGCGTACGTAGCAGTAGTAGTAGTGCTACCGTTGAAGGCTCTACTCAAATTCCTTGCTTCCCAGAAAACAAATACACAAAACGATCATCCCGCCTGAAAGGGACTACTGCTGCTGCTGCAATGGCAGCTGCAGCGAGACTAGGAGGAGGAAGAGGAGGTCCTGCAAGTGAAACTGCTGCAGCAGCAACTGCTGTCGCACGAGCTTCTCCTGTTGCAGGGTGCTTGTTCTGCGTTCGTATATTTTCCAACTCCCATATGCCACTACAAGAGGCTTCTCTTACCCTCGAAACCACAGCCCTCAGTGAAGGTATAGACATCTGCCGTAGACATCTATATATACACACACACAAGTATGGGTGTATATATAGTGTGTATGTCTCTTTGTGTATAGGTGTGTTTGTGTATATATGTGATTGTGAGTATATGTACTCAGCTGTGTGGTGTGTGTGTGTGCGCGCGCTGTGCGCACGAGTGTGAGTGTGTGTGTACATCGGCTAATATTTGTTTTCCGATCCTACTACATTTCGTGGACTGTAGGAAGCCCTACGCATACATAGAAAGTCCTACGCATATATATACATACACCTAGATAGCCCTACGCATACCAATGTATGTACCTTCAGATAGAAAGCGCGCTACTCGTATTTATATGTATACATGTATCTATACAGAGAGGGCTTTGCGCTAGATATATATATATATGTAAGCTAAAATCGCTCCTGTTCCAATGAACTTCCAGCAAAATAAATGCTTTGCATATACCTGTGGATCAGTATATGTTCCCATATACATATATATATATATATTTATACATATATTCATATGTGACGGTGATATATACTCGCATGATGTATATTATAAAGAGATCGTTTAGCATACATATATATATGTATGTATGTATATATATATATATATGTGTACAAGATACGTGTGACTTCGATTCATTTATTTTGAAGGGGCATATAGGAAGCATCTCGAATGGACACGTGCATAACTATATATATATATACATATACATGTATATGACTGACTGAGACAAGCTGCACAGTTGCATATAGTGTGTATTTTCTTTGCTGCATGCACTAGAGTAAATACTCACTAACGTAATTTGAGCAGGAGAGTAATCATTGTGAGGTACAACTTCGAGAAGAATTGTAGTGTGTGGAATTTCCTGTGTGCCTACCCCATCACTCACTTTTCATTCTCCCCTATATTCATCTATCAACAATATACACATTTATAGATAAATTACATATATATGCACTACATGTATGTATATATATATATATATATATGTCAGTCACAATAGTCATACTGCTTTTACTAACATCAGCGCTACGCTTATATTCACACACATTTCTCGACTTCAACACCTCGTATATATCAATTATAAGGTGAAAAACACCCCGACGCTACAATGCAGTGACACCCGTAGATATCCTTTTCAAAGATACTTCTCTCACATGTTCTGTGCTAATGCTTCTCTCTTACACTACATATATAAATACATATACATACGTATGCCTCCGTATATTGACATGTGGAGTATGCAGTGTTTTCACGTATGCGTGTTCCGACGTATGAGTGTTTCTACGTACGAACCTCGTATATTTAGACAGCGTATATATCACTTGTATAGTACTGATACGGGGGTGCTACATACGTCAGTTGTGGCCCCCACACATTTGTGTGTGTGTGAGAGAGAGTGTATTGCGATGGGGCTGGGCACACAGGAAATTCCACACACTACAATTCCTCTCAAAGTTGTTCCTCACATGATTACTCCTGCTCAAATGTAGTCATCTATATACGTGTAAATGCATGCATATGTGTATATACATGTGGACAAGCATGTGAATTTGCAAATATATATATATATATATATATATATATATGTGGATATATATGTACTTACATATATATATACATATATATAGTGTGTGGTGTTCAGGTGTCGCAGAGGTTTCGCGAGGCCTCATTGGCGGTTGTCTTGTCTGAAATCTTAATGCAGATTCTGCATCTAATGCATTACACTCGCTGGTCTGCGGGTCTGTCGTCGGTATACACATACAAGAGGACTTCTTATACATATATACATATATGCGGACTTTGTATGTACATATATATATATATATATGGATTTCGTACATAGACGCCTATATAAGGGGGAATATATATACATATATATACATATACGCGGACTTTGTATGTAGATGTGTGTATATATATATAGGTGTTTTATATATATTATATATATGCCAAGGTTGTGTATAGACGTATATGTACGGCACTCTATATATATGTATAAGCATATATACGGGCTTTGTACAAATATGTATATATATATATATATATATATATGACCAAGGGAAGAACGCTGAACAAGTACGCTGACTGGTCGTGAGTAGTGTCTTCGAGTATTTGTGTGTGCGTAACTTGCATGCTAACATATATCAGTCGGCATCTGCCTGCTTGCGTCTACGTACATACGCAAATTGTCTTCTAAAATATTACGTGCTGTGTCGTGCTTGTGTGTTAATCTGTGTATGAAGCTCTGTGTATATGTGAATGTATGTATATGTGGCTGTGTATGTCTGTATAGGTGTTGGTATGTATGACCGTGTCTCGTTTGTGGGGGGTACGTGTGTGCGTGTGTTGTGGGGTGTCCCTCCTGTGTGGCTCTATGCGTACTTTCTCTTTCTTCCAAGTATGTGTTTGCCACACAAACACAATGTGTGTGTGTGTGTCTGTCTTTCTGTGTCTGTGTGACTGTGTGCATGTATGTAAGTATGAATGACAGTGTATTTGTTCTAGAGTGTGTGTATGTGTGTGAGTGTGTGTGGGTGTGTGTGTTTCAGGGTGTCCCTTGTGTGTGGTCATGTGCGCATATTTTGTTTCTACCATACATGTGTTTGTATTTGTGTGTGTGTATTTGTATGTATGTCTGAATGAATGAATGTGTCTTTTTGCTGGGTGTGTGTGTGTGTGTGTGTTCATGGGTGTTGTCTGTGTGGCTATGTGCGTCCACTGTGTTGATACGAAAAAACGTAGGCTGCTTCTTAGGCGTCAGCGGCCCTGCGGAGAGTAGTAGTAGTGAGAGAGCGAGTCGCCACGGTGGCGCATGCAGACCCCCCCATTCCCCAGCCACGCTGTGCGGCTGCGCGCTTGTGGCTGCACCGTATGTTGGGTTGCCTACACTTCGCGTCTCTTACTAGTACGTACAAAGAGTTTTCTTTCCTCCGTATTCAAGCAACAAAGAAGCATGACTGAGTACTGTCAGAAAGTCTGGCTTCTCCACTACTTTCTTCACATCCTAGTCATGTGCAACAACGACACCAACACCACGGGCAGCCACAACAGCAACAGCACGAGGAGCTACAGCAGCTACAGCAGCAGCAGGAGCATGAGCAGCTACAGCAGCAGCAACAGCACGTGCAGCCACAGTGGCATCACCGGCCTTAGTACTTACTACCTGCAACTGCAGTAGTAGATACTATTACTACTTGTTCCGCTAGAAGTCTTGAATGATTATTACTAGTATCTGTAGTCAGTATGACTGCTACTATTAATACAACCACGAGTACTATAACTATTACTGCAGTTACTGCAAAAACTGTATCTAACTGCTCTAAAAGTAGTGAATACTCGTTACTACTGTTGATAGCCAGTATTACTACTACTACTATTACTACCACGAGTATTATAACTATTGTTGCAGTAAGTCTATGTATTGTAATTCTGGCTTCTGTGTGCTGTTGCTGTGGGCTCTTGTTATGTGTTGTGGGGGACGACAGTCTGCCAGACGCAGAAAGGCGAGAGACGCTTCTACGACTGCCACTTCCTGCCGCCGTTTTCTGCCGCCCGAAGTATTTACGGCGTACGGCATTCCTCAACGCATGGAACTCTACACAGACGTCCAGCTCAAGCGTAAGCTCTTGTATATATTCATATACATACATATACACATACGCATATTAACACGTAAACATATATACATATACGTACATATATATATGTATTCATATATACATATTAACATATAAACATATATGCATATATGTATATATACATGTATATATATATATATGTATATGTACACATATAAATATATGTGTGTATATACATTTAAGTGTATATGTATATATATTTGTACATGTTGAGTTCCAGTTTGGAATGTGAGCCCTCGTATATGAAGGGTATATCTAGAGTGACGCTTGCACAGGGTGTGCATATGAGTAAACACGTGTAGTCAGCAGCTGAGAAGAGTTCGTACATGTGTCCCTATGTGTGTATGTGTAAACAGGTTGAGCAAGATGCTCTCGAGACGTACATGTGTAACCATTTCTTGAATATCCCCCTTCACTGCAAACGTATATATATATATATATATGGTTCTACATGTGTTTATGTATGTGTATATGCATATATATATATTTATATGTATTTTTTTTCTCACTCTCTCTATATATACATATATATATATATGTGTATGCATAATGTGGGCCTGCTTTTCGCTAGCAATAGTTTGACATGTATAGCAGGTTTTTTCAAAGGAGAGATCATCTAGGTCTTTATGTTAACAAAGAGGAAATTTGAGTATGCGTGATACTACGTTTATGTGTCAGTAATAGACCCACACATTTTGTTGTCTTCGTCCCGTGCTCTGTGTGTCTCACTATGTTAGGGGTTGAACAACACTTTGTGAATTAGCCCTATATGGTAAAACGTGGTCGTGCCTTCTCTGTTAGTACCAGTAGTACTAGTGGTGGTAGTAGTAGTAGTAGGAGTAGTAGTAGTAGTATTAGTAATACTAGTAGTGATAGCGTTAGTAGTAGTTGTTGTATAGTAGTACTAGTAGTAGTATAGTAGTAGTATAGTAGTAGTATAGTAGTAGTATAGTAGTAGTATAGTAGTAGTAGTAGTAGTGCTAGTAGCATCCAAGTGTAGTGGGTACGTGTCATTCTACAAGAAAGCCTGAGGGTGGTTAATGGTGGTGGTGGTGGTGATGGTGGTGGTCGCTGTGTACAATATGATGATTGTTTTTCCGTGAGTAGTACATCTTCTTCTTTGCCGCTTCTAACTCATGAAAAGGAGTAACGACAATATTAAGCAGACTTACGGTACTGTATACTACTAGTTAGTCGGAGTCTTCCCAATAACGTATGATCTCACTCATCACGCTCCTAATATGCATGCGCAGTTCACTTTACCAAGAAAGGGTGAATAGAACTCTCACGTGTGTCTAGCATTCAATTTTAGTGGGTAGGTGTTACTAAGTCGGTCAGATGTATGTGTTATCAGGAGGGAGGAGAAGGAGGAGGAGGAGTAGGAGTACGAGGAGGAGGGTACGCTTATATGTTTGTGTATGTTTCGAAGAATGTTGTGTGCATACGTCTGCTGTGTGCTTCTGTGGGTGGGTATGACACGCGTAGAGCGTATCAAGTCTCTTGAGGGCTCGAAAGGAAGGGGTCCACTGCTGCTGCCGCTGTTGCAGCAGCATCAGCGTCAGCTACGGGGAAGAGCGCAGCACCTGTAGTGCTACTTAAAAACTTCCTGTGTAGTCGAAACATTCACAGCAGTATACTGCTGTGCTTTCAAATTGCTGATGAAATCAATACCCGCGGCACACGTCTTCCGTACTCACCCTTCTTTCTCCTTCCTTCCCAGCACACACCTACCACCACCATACTGACACACCTATATATATATACTTACATATGCTATAACCCAGCAAGCATTTGTGTCCCCCCCCCCCCCCCCGCACCTAACTGCTGGCCTTTCACAATATACGCGCCGGCTCTGCAGGTAGGCTCGACACACATTTTTTATTGCTGTCCGTCTCTCTTGTATTCCGCGCTGTGGGCCGTGTTGTGCCTTACGCATATATACATGTGTATACATATATATGTGTATTGTATATGTGTATATGTGCATATTACACGACACATTTCTGTACTTGTGGGACGATTACGGCTGTGCTGTTGCTTGATTTCGTGTTTCTTTTGGAGGGATCGTGAATTCTATGGTCATCACACTTTATTGGTGCTGTCCCGCCAAGCCTTTACATCTGCCATAGTCTGTTTTATGACTACTGCTACTGGCTACAGAGGGCTTTATGATAGGTTGTCGATGTCTCTCTATGTACATCTTTATAATATGTTGTTGCCGTTTTTCCCTCGTGTGTCGTCCACCGTACGCATAAGCAGTCATCTTCTACTACTACTTCCTGGGCACTCCTTCTCCCCTCTTTAGTCTGAGACACTCGCAGCGTTGTTTTTTTGCGGCAACGTCACTACGGTGTTCATTCGTTGCAGATGGTGTTGTCATCCCATCTACTGCATTCATATACTACAGTGCTGTGGGTCTGAGAAGTAGAAGCGAGAGAGAGGTCAGACTGGTCTATTTAGTCTCCTCTTCGACAGTAGTACAGATAATGTCTGTTACATTCAAAGTGCTCTCAGCCATAGATATAGCAAGTGTGAAACAGAGGAAGAGAGAAAGAGAGAGAGAGAGAAAGGAAGAAAATCTTGATTTTTGTACATGAATAGTAATATTCTTCATGCACAGAAATACTGCGAAGGACACAAGAAAGAGCGAAACGAGAGAGAGAAAGATAGAGGGAGAGAATGAGAGATACAGACAATGATATGATCTATTTGCATATATGGACATCTTTTTGATCAGCCTACTTGCACAAGACGCTGCTGCTGTTTTGCTACCACTAGGACTCACCCAAGTGTCGCGGGACAACATTAGCTGCTGCTGCTGCTGCTGCCGTTGGTGCTGGCGCTGTTGGTGGCGGTACGATTGTGTGTGAGGAGAGGCCATTTGGTGTTGCTGTATATAGGTGCTGCTGTGGGCGCGTTGTTTCTGTTGCTGGTGGTGCTGGTGGTGATTCTTGTGCTGCAGTTTGTATGTGAGCGAATGAAGCCAGTATTTTACAAGGCGTCTGGAGTAGCGTCACTGTACGCAGCGTTACTGCATGCATGTACATTATCAGGGACGGCATTTGCCTCCCTCCCGTCACTTGACGCTCGCAGCAGTGCTGTTGTTGCTGCTGGAGCGTTTCCTCAGCAGTGTTGCTGCTATTCGGGCGACAACCCTACTACTAGAACACTCATGGAGAAAGACAGTAGTAGTACAAGTATTGCTATACCTGCTGAGAGGAAAGCGACGAGTAGAAATGCACCTGTTTCCAGAAGTAGCGAGAAAAGTCGTAAGGAAAAACGTGTTGAGAAAGGAAGTGGTAGTGTCAAGTCAAGCACTCGCAGTAGTAATAACTCTGCGCAGCAGAAATCAGTTACAAGAGACGAGGCGGTAGACTCAGCACCATTTCAGGAGCAGTCTGCTCACGTGGAGCGTTGCTTTTCTTTTTCGTCTCCAACCCCGTTATCGTCTGCTAAAGAGGTTTTCACTGACTCTATGAAGAAGCAACTTGAACAGCGATTGCAACAATTGCATGAACAAGAAAACGCTGAAAAGAAGGAGCGACGTCGTTTAAAGAAAGCCTCTCAGTCGCAACGCTCACTGAATAATGATAGGGGGAGCAGCGAACAAGGTAGCTCCAAAGACGAGGCGCCCGCCGACACGAAGCGTACAGCCCCACCGCCTCCCCCGCCTTCTGCTTCCTCGTCTCCTGTATTGTTATGTCTCTTGCGCGTTGAAGTCCTTACGCTTGCAGCCGGACGCACGGCCAATGTCCTGTCACTTTTCACTGACGACGCAACAAGGACGGGAAGTGTAGGACGTGCCACTCCATTGACTTCGTTGCAAAAGTCAAATCAGTCTGCCAGCAACGTCACATGCTGCCGCGTGGAAGTCCGCTGCAGCGATGCAACCCTGAGACAGAGTGTCTGTGAAACTCTCGGAGAGTTACTTACTGACTCCGAATACTTAGTAGCACGTCTTTGTTTGCCTTCACAAGGTGATGCGAGCGTCGGGATCAACAATTTACGGCGCAACAAAATGGCCTTCTCTGATAATCGAAAGGAGCAGCAACCGCCCGCACGCACACCGGTGCTCCACTATTGATTCTCACGCAGGTAGAGTTGCATTCACGGTAGAATTTACGCGAAGTCTCCGAGATGACCTCCATATACGTACTTCAGACATCTTACGCTTTCCATGTGCTACCAACATCCCAGACGTTATATAGGCATTCCGTACATTACAAAGATTCCGTACGCTATCCGAATTCCAGACATTACGAACATGCCATACGTTATATAGGCATCATACGTTATATATCCATTCCATACGTTGCAGACATTTAATACGTTATAGACATTCCATACCTTATATAGGCATTCCATACTTTGTGTATATATATATATATATATATATATAGAGAGAGAGAGAGGCATTCCATATGTTGCTGACATCCATATGGAATGAGCAAGCCATACGTTTTATAGGCATTTCGTACGTCATTTAGGCATTTCATACAGTGCATAGGCATTTCATACGTTGCAAACATTCCATATGTTATGTGCACTCAATACAGTTGTAGGTATCCCATACGTTATAGGCAGTCCATCCTTGGTAGGCATTATCACCGTGTAATATCTGTCGTGCTCTTTTATCTTTTACAGGTATGATGATAACGTTAAATGGCTAAGGTGCACGCACGGTACTAATATCCTTACACGTCTACGCACATAGGAGCAAACATACTACTACTCATAGAGTAAGTAGATTGCGTATTCATGTACGAGTCTAGGGCGGCACACATCGTCTACACTATGTTCATCATTGCGGCGAGGAGGCGCGGCCGGCGTTTATTATCAGGTCATATAGTGACTGGCATATATGAAAAACGTTCGTTTCCGGCGTCGTTCGCTGCTACGCAGCGATGCCCCTGTTGTATGGGTTCTGCGTGCCAGCTCTCGTATCAGGGCATTTCCCAAGGACCAGTGGAAGCTCTGCTGCTTTCCCGTATTCTAACGGTTTAGCAGTGTATTCATTCCTTTTTATGAGTTGGTCACAATTCATTCGAATCCTTCGCACCTGTGCGGGTGGAAGTTATATTCCTCAAGCGAGGCTTTGCAGAGGTACCGGCCTGTGGCAGGGCCAAACTTGACTGCCGTCGTGAAAAGCGCTCACTCCCCTGCAGCTGTTCATAAGCTGCACTTGAGATGCCAGTACTGCAGGAGAGACGCTTGCAGCTCAAAAAGAATCCACCCTCAACACTATTTTGTACAGGTGAGATAATGTAGGGTGGCAGGTAACTTTCTTGTATACTCTGACGGAAGCTGCCGACACAGGCAGCTGCTCTTCATACACAGGATATTGAGAGGCCTTTCAGCTCTCAGGACTATGTAGGCGGATATGCTGTTTTTTCTCACAGAAGGGCTCATCCTTTCACGCTGTTGTCTAAGAGAATGATGAGGGCGCATGCACATGAGTGGCAGCCACGCAGACTTACTAGTTGTCGCTGGTGCCGAAGTTACCCATGGTTCAGCAGACTCTGGCGTGCAAACGTTCTTTTATACACGGGAATGCGCCGGACGTCTCGACCGCAACGCAGCAGATCACTCGATCAGGTAGTAACCTGCAGTATCCTGTCAAACAACACCTATAGATTCGTTTCGTGGGAGGCCGTCTACAGGATGCGTGCATACACCCAGTCATTTGTAGTTCGCAGTCCGCTCAAGAACAGCATTCAGTGAGGTGTGCACTATGTAGTGTATGTAACAAAGCCCTCTCGCTTGCCCAGCCGCATCATAGCTGGTACGTTCTCAACATGGGGCGCCCAATGAAGTTGCAGTGGGATCGCCCATGCGTAAAAAAGGAAACCAGCATCGAGATAGCGGAAAGAAAATGCATACCTGTACGCGTCTCGCATTCAAAGAAACTGTGCTAAGTGTTCGGCTGGACCTTCGTCACATGCAGAGACGCGGAAACTTTGGAAATCCTGCACTACGTAGAGGTCTGGCAGACGTATCACCGCCTACATATTGCCAGCTATATGGGTTTACTATGCTCGCAGGCCTCAACATCTCGCCCAGTACGAGAGTGGAGCATACGCTACCACTTCTTTTCTAACTCTTCTCAGCCACACAAGCACTGCTATAGGCCTGATTTTCGAAGGCTACTTCCGGAGTCTCGGCAGCTTCGCAGCCGTCGCCGCACAGCTACAGAATTTGCAGCCGTGATTCTATGTGTAGTGTCAGTGATGAGTGCGACTGCAGCAAGCCTGCATCTATGTGTAGTACAACTAACGGGAGCAGCTGCTGCAACTATGCATCTGTGTGTAGTCGCACTAGGGGGTGCAGCTGCTTCCGCATACACGACTTTGTGTGTAGCAGCATTAGTGGCGCGGAACTGCCGCTATTCTATTATTATAAAGACGCAGCAGCTGTAGATCCTGCCTGCTGCAGCCCGTTACAGCCTCCACTACATTCGCAGTAGCATGAAATGATTGGCACAACAGCAGCTGCTACTCACCCTGTAGTCGCGGACGAGAAACTCCCGTGCATTTGCTTGTTTCATAATGCAGGATTCTGATATTTGCTGCTCGCTAAGACATATAGAAGTACATAAAGCAGGGGGATAGACCCTACCAATAGTACAGCGCAGTTACCGAACTCTGGACCCGCCTTTACGTTGCTACTGTTGAGCGTGTAACGAGGGCTGCCCTGAACTTTTTTTCTTATGCATGTATTCTTCTGTTGCTAGTTTCACGATATCGACTACGAATTCACATACTTTATTATGAGGACTACGTCCGGTATTCGCAGGATCTGTTCGCATATTTTACGACACATCATACTACATACGCGCGCCATACTGTAAGCTGCTACCCCTGTGCTTCTCTAGAAAAGCCACCTGCACTTATCTGTCTACCGTAACGAACCGGTTTACGCCTATTTGGTGTGTCTACTACGCAAGAAACTTCGCCTGCGCCTATTTGGTGTGAATCCTACGCCGACGCACCGCCTGCGCCTGTTCCTGGTTGCCTAGGGCCCGCAGACAAACGTAACGATGCTGCTCAATCTAGCATGCCGGTCCAGTTTTGAGCAAGCCTTAGCCTTCGTAAAGATCTTAGTGGACCTCGAAAAATCGGATCAGCTTTTCACACACGTGCATAGAAACCACAGCGTGCTTGTACGCGCAAACTTCGGTCGGTGTGTCTTTACGGAGAAGCGTACGTACGCAGCCGTCAGCGTACATAGGACCGTTTCTCGAGAAATCGAGAGCGCACACAAGTAGCCGCTCTTACTACGGAGACGCATCTCTGTGCGATTCCGTATATATATGGTAAAGGGTATGTAAGCATATAAATAACAAGCGACGGAATATGCCCTAGAGAGAGGGAACGCAACAGTACAACTGACACTGGAAGGAGTGTCTTCTTTCGGTGGAACAGTGTGTATGCAGAGACACTACAGTGAGAAATAAACGGCTTGTTTTGCATTCTCTCTAGAAGCAAATGTTCAACTTCACGCGAAATCTGAAGCTAGTGCTCAACTACACGAATGCGCACACCTAGCTGCCGGCACTCTCCCCGGTCCTCCCTGTCATGTTCACGAACGCACGTAAGGAAAGGTGACGGCAGCAACAACAGCGGTTTCCAGAGAGCGCTAGGGTGTACTTATTGCATGCGAGACTTGAACCGTCTTGTGTTGCATGTGCTTTACAGTGAGTACATATTCACTGGCGGGCCGTCACTCCGTGCCACGGGCTTTCCTGCTGTGGACATCGCATGTCCGCAGTGACGTTTGTACGCTCTCTCACATAAAGTGACATACACACGCAACCCATAGACATAGTGTATGTATATATATATATACACATATGCAGCAGTAGTAATAGCACGCACATCACCTACAGATATATATATATATATATATATATTTATGTATGTATGCACCCAGGCAAATACATGTAGGGCACATGTCCCCTAAATATTTAGTGCTTTACGCATATGTATTTCTTCCAAATATATCTTATTAGCAGACATCGGCAATCCTACTATATATTGTGACTTACGTACCCATTTCTCCGTCGACAGCTATACCTGCGTTGATTACAAGTATGAAGCTACATATCCGAGATGTGCAGTACATTCTTTTGGTTTGTACTAATGGTTTATAGGAAGCCGGAGTAGCTAGCCTCCCACAGTTGACTTACGTGCGCATACGGCGAAATAGTACACAGGCCGTTGCACTCCAGAAAGAAGGGAGAAGTACAGTATACGCTCGGACAGCTATAACCACCAGTCACAGCAAATACGTGGAGAAGTGAAGCCTTATTGCTGTCAATGTGTACTTGAGACCCGTTACACCGCAAGAACCGATATATATATATATATATATATATATGTATACAAAGGTAGTAAGAGTTGCGGAGACATTCAAAATATAGTATATTATTACTGCATCAAAGCAGCACATACGTCAATTTGTTGCTTGCAGTGGTAGTACTACCATCATTCCCATCACAACGCGGACTTTATTACCGACAGCTGGACGACGACCACGACGGCCATAACCACCCCGACCACCGCCACGACCAAAGACAAGAGTCATTCAGGAACACGTCCACATGTAATGGACCGTACATAGAGATCATGGCATGTGTCCAATGAAACATACCTTTTCCAGCGACGCACGGAAAAAATACGAAGAAACAACACCATCCACAATACCTCTTCCTCTACTTCCCGCGAAGCACGGAAGAAATACGAAGAAACAACACCACCCACACTCCTTCAACAGAAATGAGCAACACGCCTTCTATAATACTCAACAAGGCGCTGATATTAAGCTGGACGCCTTCACTAGTTTTGAGCAAGACGCCTCTATTTGTCTGAAACAGGCCACCGCTTTCGACAGGAATGAACGGGACGTCTTCAATAATACTAAACAGGAGGTCTTCCATAGTATTGAACAGGACGTTCTCAATAGTAATGAACAGGACGCCACAAGTATTATCGAAGAACAGGTGGCCTTCAACAACATCACACAGGAGGCCTTCAATATTATCAAACAGGAGGCGCTCATTAGTATTGAAGAGGTCGCCGTCAATAATATAGACCAGGAGGCTCCTCCTAGTTATATCAGGCAGGATGCCTTCAGTAGCATCGACAAGGATGTCTGCAATAATACTTAGCAAGACTCCTACAATAGTACTGAAGAGGACGCCGTCAACATATAGACCAGGAGGTTCCTCCTAATAATATTGAGCAGGATGCCTTCAGTAGTATCGACAAGGATGTCTGCAATAATACTTAGCAAGACTCCTACGATAGTACTGAAGAGGACGCCGTCAATATATAGACCAGGAGGCTCTTCCTAATAATATTCAGCAGGATCTCTAGTAGTATCGACAAGGCTGTCTGCAATAATACTTAGCAAGACTCCTACGATAGTACTGAAGAGGACGCCTTTAGTAATATAGAACCAGACAGGACTGATTTGTCCCACAGAGACGCGTCGAACGCTCGTGACTACTTTGATAGTATTGAATTGGACGTCTCTAATAATAATACAGAACAGAAGGCATATAATGGTGTAAACAGGACGGACGCTTTCAGTAGTTCTACTGCATAGAGGAAGCCCGAAGTGATAAGTCTTGAATGATATTGAACAGGAGGCCTTCAGTAGTAATGAATAGTAGGAGGATGCCTTGACTAACAATAAACAAGAGGCTTATTAAATGATGTCAAGCAAGACACGTTCAAGAGTAATGAAAATAGGGCGCTTCTGACACCAGAATTACAGAGGGGACACCTTCACTAGTCATGCATGAACACGACACCTACTACAATAAGACGAAACAGGATGCCTCCAGTAATACTGAGAAGGACGCCCACAATGATACTGAGCAGAACCGCTACAACAGTAATATGATTACCACACGCACACAATGATAGCAAACAGGAGTTCCACTATAGTATTAGAACGGACGCTTCAAGTAGTAGCGAAGACGCCCTCTGTGGTATGCAGCAGGACGCCTTGCATACTACTATTACGCAAGACGTTTTCTACCATTCTGACACATCATACGGCGACAACTGATACAGGCCCCCGGCGTCTGCATATCCTAAAACAGTTGTTGTTCATATATCATAAAAGTGAACAACACATACATATTCCCCGTGTCTGCACCATGCACTATAGGCCGTATCAAGCAGCACGAGTGCAGCTTCGCTGTGTATCACAACAGCCGTACAAAAATCTACTCTGCTTACTTCACCTTCCACATGCTTCCATCTCTGCAAACTTTCATGACTATTATCACTACAGAGCACATCTCTACAAACTTCGATTACCATCACTACAGATCACAGTGCTCTCACTGAGTCCTGCAGACTCTGCTACTTCCCTGCAACTCATATCTTGTCAACGGTAGCCTTCTACCCCCCACAGCTCGCCAAACTACGCGTTAAAATTATCTAAACGCATAGCCACCCACACACAGCCTCCCACATATAGCTGTCTCCCACACCCAGTCATCCATACGTAGACACCCAGACACAGCCACCCGCATATAGCCTCCCAAACACAGCCACACACACACAGCCATCCGCACACGGCCATCCACACGTAGTCACCCACACAAGACCACAAATCACCCACTCATAGCGATTTACACGCAGCCACCCACACATAGCCACTCACACACAGCCACGCCGTATACCATTACGTGCGTGTCGCTGTCTGCCAGTTCTCATGTGATAGAGCTCCTCAACTCATCTTTCTGCACTAAAACTCTGACACTAAATCATACGTCTACACCAGCGCGTACTATTTCTTGTCACGTATCTTTTTCCGCTGTTTTTTGACAAATAGGCCATCTCATGTCATACGTTTTCACAGCTACATGCATTACTGACTATATGTGCAACGCGTAATATACCATACATCTATATATACTCTGATCGTATCGTCACCCCTTAATGTATGTACGCACATACTTACACATACATACATATATATATCTGGGAGCAATATATTTACGCAAAAAAGTCTCCTCCTTTCTCACATGAACCCCATGTCTGTATGCAATTCTAACTATATATGCGTGAAGCATGACCTACAACACATCCATATGCTCCGGTCGTACTACCCTCACCCCACCGTGTACGTACGTACATATATGTATACATATATATACACATATCTATATGTACACAAATATGCAAATATATGGATGAGAGCAGAACATTTGTCACAACACTTCATAACAGGAGAGTACCTCCTTCGCTTGCCAGTACTGGGATCTCTAGACGAGTATTGCGCTTCCCGTATTCCGTATTCAGCCACCCTGGAGAAGCTCCCTACGCTTGTTTGCTGGAGGTTTCTACGAGAGCAGCATTACGAACTGCATATATGCGACCGCTATCACCTCTTTGAAAGAGGATATAGTATACATATATCTACATACAGATCTCCTCATATTCATATATATATATATGTATCCGTTATCATTTGTGGGTCACGCTACTATGCAAACATTTATGTCACTCTCCAAATGAGCACAAATCTACATCTTCATATTTTGTGTATCACGCTACTACTACTACTACCACGCAAACGTATTATTTTGAAAATAAAAAGTGCGCAAAGCTATATACATTATTTGTTTCACGCTGCTTTTGCGCTGACATACTACGATAAAATACGTCATGCAAACAAATCTTAGACCTGTTCTCTCTCTCGGTATTCACGTCCTACCCCTACCACATCACTAAATATATACTCAGCAGCCCACGTATATACCTTCACACTGGGCACTATCACACTCACGCCCCGTCAGCATATAACTCTGTGTGCCTATGTTGTTCGAACTGTACATAGACACCCATGAAATCGCTACCACTTCTATGACAACGGCTGAAGTATAAGTATACCTACATATATAAATACACCCGCAAGCACCTCTATGACCGGGAATATAGTATATATACATATACTTGCTATCACCTCTGTGACAGAGGATATGGTATATATATTAACCTACCCGCTATCACCTTTATGACAGCGGATATGGTATATATATATGTATACCTGCAATTACCTCTTCGAGCGCAGATATAGTATATCACCTCTATGACAGAAGATATAGCATACACACATACCGCCTGCCACTTTTCTGACAGCGCATATAGCATATATATGTATGTATATGTATGTATGTTTACCTGCAATCACCTCTATGCCGGTGGATATCCTATGTATATAACCAGTATCACCTCTAGGTGGCAGTGGAAAACTATGGTGCTCTTCCCTCGATATGTATACCGCTACGATGTTTGTTAGCGTGTACATATATATACATATTTCTTTCGTCTTTGCCCCCCACCACCGGTCTCTGTCACTAGGTCTATATTATGTACAACGTGAAGCCCGTAATCTTCTTTATTTTTGTTCCGCATTCCCTTTTTATGTAGAATTGGCCTGGCTTCATTTCGCTGTTTGCAACTCACTCCTATATTATCTCTGTCCGCAAAGTAGCAGCTACACATTGAGGCCTAATATCGTGTCTTATGTCCTCCTCCTTCATTTCTTTCTTCGTTGCTTGCCGGTCTTCTTGCCAGTACCTCCTCCCTTGCGATGATGGTGGCCTCTCTGATGCTTCCCACCGCGCAACTGCGCTGTCCTCTGCTGTTGGTGTTGCTCTGCTAATCCCTCCTGCTGTGTGTCCTCCTGATGTGACTGCTGGTGCTGTGGCTGTTGCTGTGGCCGTTGCTGTGGCGATTCCTGTTGCTGTGGCGGTTCCTGTTGCTGTGGCGATTCCTGTTGCTGTGGCGATTCCTGTTGCTGTTGTACTTTGTGTTTCTCCTGTTGGTGGCCTGTCCTAGGCTCAACTGGATCCTGTGCCGTTTTCCGTTGCACAACGTGTTTGCTCTTTGACTGTCGCCGGTCTGGTGAACTCTCTTCAGGTTGCCTGTTTCCCTTACTTTTCTCTGGAAGCAGAAGCTCTGCTGATGGCTCGTACTGCACTGTTTGCTCTCTCTGTGAAGAGTGTGAGAGAGTCTCTTTCTCTGTTGCTTCCCACTGTAACTTCCTCTCCTTTGTCCACATGAGGTGTACGGATTCCTCTTGTACTTCATGCTTCTGCAGTGCTCCTTTTTCCTGAGTGAGATCAGAAGTATACTGCAAACATCCTTGTGGTAATATCTTACATGGCACAACCTTCTCTTTTCCCAACGTCTGTACTGGTTTATTTTGCGATAGCGTCTTCTCTTTTTTCTTCAATTCTTCTTCCTCCTCCTCCAAATTGTGTTCGCTTTCTCGTGATATCGTCACTTGCAACGGCTGCTCGCCCTCACTCTCTGTCCTCTTCTCACCTGCTGCTGTCGCTGTTTTTGTTGCTGCTGTTGCTGTTTTTGTTGCTGCTGTTGCTGTCGCTGCTGTTGCTGTCGCTGCTGTTGCTGTCGCTGATGTTGCTGTCGCTGCTGTTGCTGTCGCTGATGTTGCTGTCGCTGCTGTTGCTGTCGCTGCTGTTGCTGTCGCTGCTGTTGCTGTCGCTGGAGCTGCTTCTGGATTTGTTGCTGTTGCTGCTGTTGTTTTGTCCTGCATTTCTCTGTTTTCTACAGAGTTGTTTTCCACATTTTCGGGCATCTCCTCCTTACGACTCTTTTCGAGTTTCTTCTTTCTCTCTCGGGTTTCCTGTATAGTGAAAACAACAGCACCATCCACCTTATATGGTTTTCGTCGCTCTGTAACGTCCTTCTTATCTACCTAAATATTACAGTATCATTTGTGCTGCGTATGCATTATATGTTGCTTTACCCTAAATTGCTTGCTTCGGGGCTGTAGAAAGCCTCTCTTCTCTTGGCCTGCCATACTAGTATGTCCTAGTCTCCTGCACGTCGGTAAATAAGTGTTATACTCTCCTTTGTGCGGCGCAAGACCACATTCACTACGAGGCATCACGCTTTCGCTCACGCACACACACACCCAGACACACACACAGACAGACATAATCACCGTATTGCTGGAGCTCCCCCTGCTTTCGTGTGCCCCATATTTCGTGTTTCTACTGAACACAAACAAGTTGTCTTCCTCTTCAGTTCTTTTATCCTGTTGTAATTCTTTCACTCTTCTTTCGAAGAGACCTTCACTGTCATAATAATCACTCCTCCCTCTATCGGACTTAGCAGTATGTACGGTCGTGTCAGCTTGCATATAATTCCCCCACAACACGAATATGATATTTTTCCCATGATGTGTGTTTGTGTTTGTCCCCCACCATGTCTGTGTGCGCCTCCATCACGTATGTTTCCCCCACCAAGGTTGCGTCCCCCCCCTCTCCTGTATATATATATATATACCACCAAGTATATGTCCCCCCCCTTTCCTGTATGTATATATACCATCAAGTATATATCCCCCCCTTCTCCTGTATATATATATATACATACCACCAAGTATATGTCCCTCCCCTCTCCTATATATATATATACCACCAAGTATATGTCCCCTGCCTCTCCTGTATATTTCCCTCACCATACATATGTCCCCTGCCTCTCCTGTATATTTCCCCACCATATATATGTCCTTCCCCTCTCCTGTATATATACATACCACCAAGTATATGTCCCTCCCCTCTCCTATATATATATATATATACCACCAAGTGTATGTCCCCTGCCTCTTCTGTATATTTCCCTCACCATACATATGTCCCCTGCCTCTCCTGTATATTTCCCCCACCATATATATGTCCTTCCCCTCTCCTGTATATATACATACACCAAGTATATGTCCCTCCCCTCTCCTATATATATATATATATATACCACCAAGTATATGTCCCCTGCCTCTTCTGTATATTTCCCTCACCATACGTATGTCCCCTGCCTCTCCTGTATATTTCCCCCACCATATATATGTCCTCCCCCTCTCCTGTATATATACATACCACCAAGTATATGTCCCCTTCCCTCTCCTATATATATATATATATATACCACCAAGTATATGTCCCCTGCCTCTCCTGTGTATTTCCCCCACCATATATATGTCCCCCCCCTCTCCTGTATATATATATATACCATCAAGTATATGTCCCCCCCTCTCCTGCATACATACCCCACCATGTATATGTCCCCCCCCCTCTCCCGTATATATATATATACCACCAAGTATATGTCCCCCCCCTCTCCTGTATATATACCCCACCATGTATATGTCCCTCCAATCATGTATACATCCCCCATCATGTGTGTGTATCCCCCCCCCCCGTCACGTGTATTTCCTTCAGCACGCGTGTTTGCCCCCTCTTTCATGTATGTTACCCCCACCATGTACGTCTCACCCCCCTCATGTATCTTCCCCCACCAAGTGTGTTCCTGCCCCTCCATCATGTGTGTTCCTGCTAGCCCACCATGTGTGTTCCTGCCCCCGCAGCACGCGTGATTGCCCCTCCACCGTGTGCGTTTTACCTATCATGTATGTTTCTCCTACATGTGTATATTTGCCCCACCGCCCCCTAACGTATATTTGCCGCAGTATGTGTACTTGCCCTCTCAGCATGTATATTACCCCCATCATGTGTATGTGCCCCGCGATGTACGTTTGCACCGCCACCATGTGCGTGTTTTGCTCCAAAAAAAGATGTACTACTTCCGTACACAAATGAGCGGGTTTGACGCTTCCTATTGCATTCGCAGAACATGCCCTTGTGTGTTATCTCTTTGCTGCAGCAGACCTTCCTCAAACGCGTCGCTCTCTGTCTGCTCTGCTGTTCAATTTTTATTTCTCATGTTCCCACCTGACACTTTCATATCAACCCCGTCAAATATCTATTTGTACGACTTACTGCTCCAACATGCGCATTCGCCACTTCTTGCTTTTGTTGCATGTCGGCTTCTCCTTTTCCTTCCTGCTTTCGTTGCATGTCGGCTTCTTCTTCTCCTTCTTGCTCTCGTTGCATGTCAGCTTCTTCTTCTGGCTCCTGGTGCATGTAAGCTCCCTGTTGCGAGTGATGATTCAACTGTGCGGAGTGTACATTATCTCCCAACTTGCAGTTTTTCTGTGGCTTCGATGGAGCCTTACGTGATTTACTTCCACGGTCAATACTACGCAGTTGTTGTTGCCGCAGCACTGTACTAGTAGATTCTTGCGAAGATTGTTCTTCTGCTGTTGAGATGAACTGCTGATGCTTACAACTACTGGGCTGCTTCTCTACTCCCTTCTTCTCGTATAATTTCTTTTCATGTACGGCAGTAGTAGTAGTAGTATCAGTAGAAGTAATAGTAGTACTAGTAGCAGTTGTCTTAGTAGTAGTAGTAGAAGTATCGGTAGTAGAGGTCATAACATTTGCAAAGAGTTCTTTATTCAGTCCACGTTCTCGTTGAAGAGGTGAAGCTTGTTGCTGTTGTTGTTGCTCTTCTTCTTTAACTTCTATTTCTTGTCCCCCTACTTCTACAGGCTGCTGCTCCTGCTGATTAGAGCAAGAAGACAGCTGTAGTAGAGGAACCTCCTGCGACGCGGCAGATATGATACCTCTATCTTCTCTATTACCTCCTCGAACAATATGGGGCTCCTCTTCGTCCTCTTTCGGTTGCTGTTGCTGGTGTTGCTGACGCTGCCTTCGTTGCTGCATTCCCGCATCATACGTAGCAGCACTACCATTCGTCACAACTTCGCCATCAGGTTCAACGCCACAGATTTCGGCAGCATTCGTTGCGGCAACACTAGCTGACAGATCATCGCTACTAGCATTACCACCACATTTTCTTGAAGCAGCACTCACTTCTTCTCTACATATATTCGCTGGGGGGCTCCTACCGTCTCTGCCGCTACTGCTATTGCTACTGCCCTCGTCATGTGGTAGTCCGTTTGTGATATCTCCTCCTGCTGCTGCGAGTGCTCCTGCAGAATCCCCAATGCCGTGACTACTACTACTATTAGTACTACCAGTACTATTACTACTGATACCAGGGCCACTGCTTTTGTTAGTAGGAATACGCGTGTGTTGTGAAGTATCTCCTCCTGTTGCCGTTATTGCTATTGCTGCTGCTGCAGCGGCAGCAGCAGCAGAGTTGATAACATGGTGAATGGCAGAAGAAGCATTGGTGCTTGCTTGTCTGTATGTAGTAGTGGTAGTCGTATTAGTAGTACTTGTATTGGCCGCCGGATACGGCGTGCTTCCAAAAAGGGGCATTTGTTGTGCGTCTCTGTGAAGTTGCAGTAAATGCTCCCATGCCGATGAACGTGCTCGATTATTTTTCGAGTGCTGCTGCCCCGTGTGGCTTGCGTCCTGCTGCTGCTGTTCTTGCTGTTGCTGCTGCTGTCGTAGTGAGGCTCCATCACAGATATCGCCACTTGAAGAGACGCTTCTCGTAGTCGACAGCGGAGTGCTACTTACCCCTCCCTTTGGTACTGACAAACATCCTCCAGCAAGCGTTGAAGCTGTATTTCCTGCTGCTGTAACGACGCTGGTCGGTGTATATACGCCTCAACTGCACGCTGATGTACGGCCTGCAAGACCGAGCACACAGCATCGCGTACACTGTTCACCAACTGAAGAAGCAGTTGTACTTCTATTTAGAGATGTAGATGGACGGCAGCTCGGCGATGAGGGAGCTGAAGTTATTATATGCGTGGACGTCTGCTGCTGACGCCTAGATCGGCCTCTCCCAGTACCACCACCAGTCGATATGGTCATAGTAGCACTGCGCTGAAATAGAGCCCTCCGTCCTGACAGCGTAACAGTCTCGCTTCCATTTTCTGCTTTACGTGTAGTCGGGGAGCGCATAATATTTTCACCACTTATCCTCGAAGAAGTTGTTTCTTCTTCTGGTTCAGCTGACAACACAACAAGAAGATCCTCTCCAGTTGATGTTATTACTGGAGGCCTCTCTTTCAGGACACTCCCGTCACTCTTTCTTCTCTCTACGTCTCTTAGAAACTTCTCATGCTCGTTATTACTATCACTAACGCTTTGACGTTCAGACTCTGAGCTCCTTCTCGATACTTGGTAGTTACTCTCGCTCTTGCTCTGCCTGGTATGTAGATTTCCAGCTGCCACACCCTTTGCTTGTAAACGTTTCTCCTCCGAACGTGTAAACATCTGACTTCCCTCTGACCACTGCCTGTACGGAGAGCCTCTGTAAACACGTGTCTGCTGCTGCTGTGCTGGTAGTGGTGGTGATGATGACGTCGGTGGCGGGCTCTCTACCTGCGGCTGCCGCTGCTGCGGTGAGCTCTTCGCTTGCTGTTGCTGCTGCTGCTTCTTCTTGTTCTTCATTTCCTGGGCGTTCTGGCGTTTTGTTGTCGGCTGCGAGGCCTTCAGTGTATGGCTATGAATCTCTGCAGTGACTGCTGGGGGAAGACCTGCAGCACTCGAAAGAAGGGGGGGAGACTCATTGAACTCATGAATACACACTCCTTCCTCTGTGTATATACCTGCGTCATTGATCAGGAGAGGATCTTCAACGGTTAATACGTTTTCAAGCTGTTGCAACACACGGGACACACCTCCAGAAAACGCTTCTTTGATTCTCTCCACAGTATCTGTGCCCAGAGCAGCTTCTGCTAGAGGGACTCCTCCTGCAATTGTTGCTGCAGCTGCTGCCCAAGAAGTTGACGAGTCAGTCCCTCCTTGCTGTCTTGCTCCTGCTCCTCCTCCTCCTCCTTCTGTTGCTCTCGCCATCGTTGTCTTTGTGCCTACGGCTGCCCTATCACTCTTTTCTGCTGTAACTTCTCCTCCTCCTCCTGATGCTCTTCCTCCTCCCACTCCTCCTCGGCCTCGTCCTCGTCCCCCTCTTCCTCCTCTGCGGCTGCGACTGCTGCTGTTGCTGCGGCTTCTGATTGTTCTGCTTGGGATGCCGTAGTTGCTGGCGTATGCGTTTTCTCTTCTCGGTCTTCGGTGCCCTTTACCTCGCTCTCTGCACTACCCTCCAAAGCGTTCGTATCAGCAGGAATAATAGACGAAACCGCCAGTTGCAGAGTTAGCAGCAGAGGAGAATTTCCTTGTTTTGTGCTGTGGATGATGCTATATCGCAGAGGGCAGACGAATGTCCCGGTCGTACGTCCTCCTTCTCCTCCTTCTTCTCATCAGCAGTAGTAGTGAGAGGCTTATCCTTTACTAGACTTTTGTCGCTCCTGTGAATGTAAGTGCTCCTGCGGATGTACGTCTCTCTGTTTTTGTACACAGTCCTGCTGCTGTTGTTGCTGCTCCCCTTTCATCGTAACCTCCACCCTCTCTTGTCGTTGATCTTGTGGCTGTGTTGAGGCTGGTGTGCTTGTGAGTGGTGCTGTGTTGCTTCTTCTTCCTTCTGCTGCTGCTGCTGACGCTGTGGCGTACTGTTCGCACCATTTAAAGACGGAGAACACTGAGGAGTAAGTGCAGGTGATGGGTAACACAAACAACGATGACGTCGTGCTGCGTCTTCTCGACTGTCTTCCCCCCCCCTGATAAGCCGGGAGTTCCTTCGGAGCAAAACAAGAAGCAGGAGAGAGCAGAGGAAGAAGCACAAGAAGAAGCACAAAAAGAAACCGCTCACGAAGGAGAAGATAAAGCACAAGATGAAGAAGAAGAAGAAGAAGGGAAAGGACGACGAGGAGGAAGAAGAGGGTAGAAGAAGAGTTCCCATGCTGCTGTGATGGAGTCGTTGCGGGCTGGGCCGATGGATTGGGGTACTAAATTTTGCTTGCTTCTTCTTACGCGAGGGAATTTCTGTATTACGATGCCCAAGAAAGAGACAGAGAACGTTGTTGTCCGCGCTGCTGCTGCGGCTGGTGCTGCTGCTGCTGCTTCTGTGGAGGCCGCTGACGCGGTTGAGGCTGCTGCCCTTTCGATGTCCTCACACAGAGGCGTACTACTACGCAACCCACCGCCCCACCATGCCGAGCCGAAGCGAATCTACTACACTATTCGAAGAAGAAGGAGAGGAAGCAGAAGAGGAAGAAGGGAGTGGAGGACGAGGAGGAGCAGGAGAGCTCATACTATTGTTACTGTGACTGTTATCACAACTCTTATTATTAAGCGACTGATACGGGCTCTCTGTGCAAAGAGGAGGGGGAGCAAAAGCTTCTAATTCATCAACACGGGCCAAGGCTCCAGCCAGCTGTTGCCGTGACTTTGCCAATGCCTGCTGCAGTTGCTGGACTTGCTCTTGCAATGTCTGTGTGTTTTGACAAATATGCGCACAAAAAGAAGAACAGACAACATGAGAGAATGGGTAACTGGCATATATATATATATATGTACTCTTGCAAGGCGTGTACACTGAGATCGGAAAAAAATGACAAAATACAAATACATACATATGTGAAACAGGTCGGGGAAACACACACTCAATACTTCTGTTCTTGCCAGGGTCTGTACACTCGAACACCCAAGAACAACTGAATGGTCCGAAGTTCGAAAAAGGTATCGTATATATACAGAGAGAGAGAGAGAGAAATATATATATATGTATATATGTATATATATATATATATGTATATATATATGCATAGAGTACCCTTGGTGCAGTGTCTGTACCCTCCAGAACATAGAAAGGAGAATATACATGACACAAATCATAACAAGGCAGGGAATGTGTACGTAGTCGTCTTACAGTTGTGCATATACGTATTTTCAACGGACGCAATAAGGAAGTGCTTGTTGAAAACTAGTGCAAAAACGAGGAGGGGTGGCCCTACGAAACTACGACAAAGAGAAAGATTGTCTACGTACTTACCGGGCACCAGAGGATGCTTCTTTACAACGCTGCTTCTGTGGAACTTTAATAAACTGACATTTCGAACTGCTGCTTTGTTTATTCACACGGTTCCTACAGATCGCTTCTTCTGACGTGAGTCGCAGTTCTTACGGGACACGGTCTACTACTCAGTAATATATATACATATACTACATACACGTACATATATATATAACATACTGATTTATCCACTCTATATATATAAGTACATGTATGTACATATATTCATCTGTACACCCCAGGAGATACAGATTACTGCTGGTATACACTGGCCAACAGCGGCCGCACAATTCTGACAGCCAAATAATACATCAGCATCAGTAATGAAGCTCTTTCAACAAAGATACTTGTACTAGCACCATTACCCCTCAAGCGCATATATATATATATATATACATATGTATAGATGTGTACGTACCCCTTATATTTATATGTATATTGACGCCCGCATGCGCGAGAGTCTCTAAGCGTACATAGAAGGATGTATACATATTTGAGAATTGGCAGCGATCATCTCGTACAGAGTGTATAGGCATCAACACATAGAGTAGCAGCAGCAGCACAGCAGAAGCAGCAGCAAAGCAGCAGCAGAAGTGTGAGAGTCTTCAAAAATTATATAGCGGAAACGATGCAGGCACACTCTCCTAGCGTAGATAAACTAGCGCCAGCATTCGCACTCTCTTCGCGACAATATATATGTATATGTATACCAGCGGCGACCGTCTTCGACAATATACACGTGTGCACAGATATATATACATGAGAAGAAGGTATACATGAGGAGCTTACGTCTTTGTCGGTTACTAATTGTTTGATAGTAGCTACAAGAGACTCCTGCTCTAATGCATTTGCTGCCACACGGTCCTGGAAAAAGGCACAATGAGACACATAGACCACCAGCAGCAGCAGCAGAAGTAGCGGCAAAGCAGCGCAGAAGCGTAAAGAAGTAATCTTGTTGCCACAGCGTAGATAGCAGTACCACTACATATATATATAGGGGGAGACAGAGTAACAAAATAGCAATGACACACACACACACACATATACACATACTGAGCAGCAGCAAAAGCAACAGACGGACCAAAAGCAGCGAACGCGAAAAGACTGATTATGTTTTAATGTAACAGAGATCACCGAAGACACACACAAACTGAGAGCAACGAAGTAGTACTGACACACAGAGAGGAAGAAGAAGAAGAAGAAAAAGAAAAAGGAGGAAGAGGAGGAGCACCAGCAGCAGCAGAAGTGCGTGGAGAGTAGTACTAGCTTGCCGCAGATATAGAGTGAGTGACATCGAGGACATACACAAACATATATATATATATTTAGAAAGAGAGAGACAGATACATAAAGCTGTTCCTAGCAAACAAAGCAGGGAGAGCAATTATGCTTGCGACTCATTTAACGAAGAGAGAACACTAAACATACATACGTAGAGCAGCGAAACACCAATGACACACACACACACACACGTAGGAGCCATAAAAGTAGAAGCGTAAGGAACAACGCCAGTTAGTTCGTTGCATACAAGATTATACACCGATAATCACCAAATACATATAGAGATGTATATAGAGAGAGCGAGACAGAGGGGACAGCGAGAAAGAGGGAGAGCAAGAAAGAGTAGCCTCTCCTACGTTCGTTACAGAGCGCTACAGAAGCAGACCACGTCCTGTTAGGCAAGCAGACCGTTGTAGTGAATACCCTAGAGACTAAACGAGAAGGGTCAGCACAGTATGTACACTTTACACGAAAAACGTATTGCTGCTTACTGGAAGTTAGGAGCGAACCCCCTCTCAGATTACAGTGGCTGCTTATTGATAGTAAAGAGCGAAATTCGCCAGAGATACCCACTGAAGAGCGTATATATATATATATGCATAGGAAGCCAAAGTTGAGAGGTATACGTATACATATTCATACATGGAAAATCAAATTACAGAGATATACACATACATATATACATATATACATGTGCATATACATACACTTATACATATACATATACATACAAAAGGGTACATACCAGAGGAGTATCAAAATCACTGAGAGGAACCGTCTAATAGAACAGCATGCGTCTAGAAGAACTATACATACATATATATGTATACAGATCTGAAAATAGAGATACACATATACATGCACTCATGGAAACACATATATATATACATATATAGAACTACATGTATATGTATGTATAAGTGATAAAAGCTACACATATATAGCTTTTACATGAGAAACCAACGGGTAGACATACATACCTACATACATAGGAAGCCATACTAGAGAGATATGCGTATATATATATACAAGAAGCGAAGCCAGATAGATACTCATATACATTTATCAACCAGAGGGGATATACATACATAGGAAGCCAAACATGAGATATATACACAGGAAGCTAGACTAAAGAGATAGACACATATATACACACGAAGGTAGCCAAGTTAGAAAGATATACATATATATTTATATACTAGACACACATACACAAATATATATATATATATACAGGAAGCCAAACTGACGAGATATACATATATACATACATGAGAAGCGGAATTGAGCGGGGATATATGTATATGCGCATATACATGCATAGGTAGCCAAGCTAGATATACATATACATTTATACACTAGAGAAGAGATATACATATGTATATACCTACATGTATATATACGAAGGAGTATGGTCGTTGTGAATAGAAAAGGACATGCAACACGTAGACCTGAAGCTACTTGACATGCAGTGACCACAGTACTCGTCTTAGAAAGCAATCAGTGACTCTGGAGCAAATAGATCGAACACACTTGCAGTACAAGTAGTGAAAAACAGATTTCAGGCGCTCGACGACTAAATTAGGAGGAGCTTAGCACTACACCTGAGAAAACGAAGGGAATGAGAAACATTTCACGTCTTGTTTGAAAGAGCCAAGTACTTGCCTGTCACCAAGAAAACATAGGGAAAAGGAACTACCGTAGCGCCGTAGGTACAGTGTATATACGCACATCGCAACCCCACTAGCAGTGCTCACTACTCTGCACGTCACTCAGCATGGAACGCGCTCTGTGTTGTGCTTACACAAGTCGAGTGCGTGCCTGTCAACAATATACACACAGAGCGCCACAGCAACTGTACTGCAGTGTGTGGATACATATACATATATATGTATGACCAGCAGCACTGAGCAGCACGTCAGTCAGCATGGAAACACACGCTTCAGTCAAGTCATGCGTATGTAAGCCGAGTACGTGCCTCTACGTGAAAAAGCACTCTCTCCTTCCTGTGTGTGTCTGTCTCTCTGTTTTTCTTCACTGTGTTGTGCTCTTCCCTCGCTTTCCTTCTCTCTGTGCTGTGCCTGCTTCCGTCATTCAGCTCTCTCTCCTCCACTATGCTACTGCCATTTCTTCTCCTCCTACACGTGAGAAGAGCTCTCTCTCCTCTTTTCTGTGAAGTGTGTCCTTCCCACTGTTTCGTGTCTCTGTGATATGTGCCTGCCACGTCCCCTCTTCTCTGTGTTGTTCTTGCCATACTCGGTCGTTTACGTCATATAGTAAGAGGCGGTCAGTCGCTATTAGAGCTCATAGCCCCGGAAGACACCTACTTTTCCCCTCGTCTTTCACACACGTCATCAGGAGTAGTACTTACGTGAACATCAGCACGCAATAGAACTGCTTCGTCTAGCAGTTGCTGAATTTGTTGCTGCTGATCTCCCTCTTGCTCACGTAACCGTGCTACTTCCTCTTGAAGTCGCTGTACTTCCTTCTGTATAATTATATACAGCACACATGACAGCGCACAAAGACATTCATTTTTACATGTTGTACATTTACATCTATATGTACACCTTTTTGTGTGTATATTGATATACACTTGTATGTGCACATATATATATATATATATATGAAAGCAAAAACGTAGTCTGCACACATCACAGATCAACTCACATAGGTCACAGCATAAAACGCTGAGCATTTATATGTGTAGATATATTCGTATATGTGTACATATTTTATGTGTGCATTTCTGTGTGTGTACATATATCTACATGCGTACATATCTATATGCGTACATATCTATATGCGTACATATCTATATGCGTACATATCTATATGAGTACAAATCTATATGTGTACGTATGTCTATGTGTACATATCTATATGTGTACACATGCCTATGTGTCCATATCCATATCTATATGTGTACATATTTATATGTGTACATATGTCTATGCGTACATATGTCTATGTGTACATATCTATATGTGTACATACCTGTATGTGTATATATCTGCATGTGTACATATCTGCATGTGTACATACGTCTATGTGTACATATCTATATGTACATATGTTTATGTGTAGAGATTTATTATGTGTGCATATACATATTATAGAAGGACATTTTCTGCATATGTTTTGAATCACCGTGAGCATAAACGCTGCAAGCAACACAGATCAAGTAAAGGTGAGACTGGTTTAGCACTAGTCGTAGTACATATGTGTTTGTGCATACACAACAGTCACCTAACAGTCACCTACGTTGTGGCATACACGAAGACAAAAAGTCAAACACAATTCCTCTAAAGCCCGAAAACAACGAACAGCTACAGGAACGCACCGCACAAAAGGAGTAATACGTGTGCGTAGACGACGTATGCAGGACGTATAACAAAAAAGAGCGAGCACTTCCTAGAGCAAACACGTTGTTTTACACGTCTGCAGAGAGAGAGGCAGTCAAAGTGAGTACTGTGGTCAGCAAAATAAAAAACATGCTCAGCAGCAGGAGGTGGAGGACGAAGAAGAAGAGCGGCGAGAGTGTAGAAAGGTATATAGCCTTGCTCACTGTACACGCCTGAGGTAACGAAAGAAAACGATGGCGTAGACTGACGAGTATGACACAGAGAGACCGTCAGATGCGTAATATTATTAGTAGTAGTAGTAATATACGCGTAGACGGACAGCTGACGCGCCGCCTGGGCCAGTTCAGCGAAGGACATAGTGGAAACGAACGGTGAAAATAGTGAAAACATACAGCATCCCCTACTCCACATGACAGACACAAAACTTTGAAGGCAAGCAACATTGCAGTTGAAACGTAAGTATGTTGTTGAGAGCGAGAGAGAAGTAGCAATATATATCCATATACATATATATATATACGTCGAAAATCACACTGCACCACACAAGAGTGATATATTGTGTAGAGGCGACAGGAATAGTACCTGCAGAAGCGACCCGCATACGCGTAAT
>NW_026699446.1:0-109330 GCF_030435755.1 Ochotona princeps
CTCTAGACGCAAATATTGGTGTGAGAGCTAATTCAATCAAGGAAACACTGCATGTTGGTGAAGGGCATATTGAAGAAGGATCAGCCGAGTGGTTCTTGTGGGAGAACAACTTCATTTGGCTCACTAACTTCACACACCATCAGGCTTCCAAGCAGCTCTCAAGGAAACTCAGTTTTCACACTCTATGCTTAGTGCCCTTTGAGTGCATTATCTAGGAATGAACCTGGTAGAGCATCCCACACAAACGAATGCTCCACATGCGGGTTTCACATGCCACCAACTCCACATTCACAGGCAACTTCAGAGCCACAGCCGTTTTCAGATAGCCCTCAATGCAAAGGCTCTAGACGCAAATATTGGTGTGAGAGCTAATTCAATCAAGGAAACACTGCATGTTGGTGAAGGGCATATTGAAGAAGGATCAGCCGAGTGGTTCTTGTGGGAGAACAACTCCATTTGGCTCACTAACTTCACACACCATCAGGCTTCCAAGCAGCTCTCAAGGAAACTCAGTTTTCACACTCTATGCTTAGTGCACTTTGTGTGCCTAGGACTGAAGTGAAGCTTGGTCAGCATCCCACACAAACGAATGCTCCACATGCGGGTTTCACATGCCACCAACTCCACATTCACAGGCAACTTCAGCGCCACAGCCGTTTTCAGAAAGCCCTCAATGCAAAGGCTCTAGACGCAAATATTGGTGTGAGAGCTAATTCAATCAAGGAAACACTGCATGTTGGTGAAGGGCATATTGAAGAAGGATCAGCCGAGTGGTTCTTGTGGGAGAACAACTCCATTTGGCTCACTAACTTCACACACCATCAGGCTTCCAAGCAGCTCTCAAGGAAACTCAGTTTTCACACTCTATGCTTAGTGCCCTTTGTATGGCTAGGACTGAAATGAACCTGGTAGAGCATCCCACACAAACGAATGCTCCACATGCGGGTTTCACATGCCACCAACTCCACATTCACAGGCAACTTCATTGCCACAGCCGTTTTCAGATAGCCCTCAATGCAAAGGCTCTAGACGCAAATATTGGTGTGAGAGCTAATTCAATCAAGGAAACACTGCATGTTGGTGAAGGGCATATTGAAGAAGGATCAGCCGAGTGGTTCTTGTGGGAGAACAACTCCATTTGGCTCACTAACTTCACACACCATCAGGCTTCCAAGCAGCTCTCAAGGAAACTCAGTTTTCACACTCTATGCTTAGTGCTCTTTGTGTGCCCAGGACTGAAATGAAGCTTGGTCAGCATCCCACACAAACGAATGCTCCACATGCGGGTTTCACATGCCACCAACTCCACATTCACAGGCAACTTCAGTGCCACAGCCGTTTTCAGATAGCCCTCAATGCAAAGGCTCTAGACGCAAATATTGGTGTGAGAGCTAATTCAATCAAGGAAACACTGCATGTTGGTGAAGGGCATATTGAAGAAGGATCAGCCAAGTGGTTCTTGTGGGAGAACAACTCCATTTGGCTCACTAACTTCACACACCATCAGGCTTCCAAGCAGCTCTCAAGGAAACTCAGTTTTCACACTCTATGCTTAGTGCCCTTTGTATGGCTAGGACTGAAATGAACGTGGTAGAGCATCCCACACAAACGAATGCTCCACATGCGGGTTTCACATGCCACCAACTCCACATTCACAGGCAACTTCATTGCCACAGCCGTTTTCAGATAGCCCTCAATGCAAAGGCTCTAGACGCAAATATTGGTGTGAGAGCTAATTCAATCAAGGAAACACTGCATGTTGGTGAAGGGCATATTGAAGAAGGATCAGCCGAGTGGTTCTTGTGGGAGAACAACTCCATTTGGCTCACTAACTTCACACACCATCAGGCTTCCAAGCAGCTCTCAAGGAAACTCAGTTTTCACACTCTATGATTAGTGCCCTTTGTATGGCTAGGACTGAAATGAACGTGGTAGAGCATCCCACACAAACGAATGCTCCACATGCGGGTTTCACATGCCACCAACTCCACATTCACAGGCAACTTCAGTGCCACAGCCGTTTTCAGATAGCCCTCAATGCAAAGGCTCTAGACGCAAATATTGGTGTGAGAGCTAATTCAATCAAGGAAACACTGCATGTTGGTGAAGGGCATATTGAAGAAGGATCAGCCGAGTGGTTCTTGTGGGAGAACAACTTCATTTGGCTCACTAACTTCACACACCATCAGGCTTCCAAGCAGCTCTCAAGGAAACTCAGTTTTCACACTCTATGCTTAGTGCCCTTTGAGTGCATTATCTAGGAATGAACCTGGTAGAGCATCCCACACAAACGAATGCTCCACATGCAGGTTTCACATGCCACCAACTCCACATTCACAGGCAACTTCAGCGCCACAGCCGTTTTCAGATAGCCCTCAATGCAAAGGCTCTAGACGCAAATATTGGTTTGAGAGCTAATTCAATCAAGGAAACACTGCATGTTGGTGAAGGGCATATTGAAGAAGGATCAGCCGAGTGGTTCTTGTGGGAGAACAACTCCATTTGGCTCACTAACTTTACACACCATCAGGCTTCCAAGCAGCTCTCAAGGAAACTAAGTTTTCACACTCTATGCTTAGTGCTCTTTGTGTGCCCAGGACTGAAATGAAGCTTGGTCAGCATCCCACACAAACGAATGCTCCACATGCGGGTTTCACATGCCACCAACTCCACATTCACAGGCAACTTCAGCGCCACAGCCGTTTTCAGATAGCCCTCAATGCAAAGGCTCTAGACGCAAATATTGGTGTGAGAGCTAATGCAATCAAGGAAACACTGCATGTTGGTGAAGGGCATATTGAAGAAGGATCAGCCGAGTGGTTCTTGTGGGAGAACAACTCCATTTGGCTCACTAACTTCACACACCATCAGGCTTCCAAGCAGCTCTCAAGGAAACTCAGTTTTCACACTCTATGCTTAGTGCCCTTTGAGTGCATTATCTAGGATAGAACCTGGTAGAGCATCCCACACAAACGAATGCTCCACATGCGGGTTTCACATGCCACCAACTCCACATTCACAGGCAACTTCAGCGCCACAGCCGTTTTCAGAAAGCCCTCAATGCAAAGGCTCTAGACGCAAATATTGGTGTGAGAGCTAATTCAATCAAGGAAACACTGCATGTTGGTGAAGGGCATATTGAAGAAGGATCAGCCGAGTGGTTCTTGTGGGAGAACAACTCCATTTGGCTCACTAACTTCACACACCATCAGGCTTCCAAGCAGCTCTCAAGGAAACTCAGTTTTCACACTCTATGCTTAGTGCTCTTTGTGTGCACAGGACTGAAATGAAGCTTGGTAGAGCATCCCACACAAACGAATGCTCCACATGCGGGTTTCACATGCCACCAACTCCACATTCACAGGCAACTTCAGCGCCACAGCCGTTTTCAGATAGCCCTCAATGCAAAGGCTCTAGACGCAAATATTGGTGTGAGAGCTAATTCAATCAAGGAAACACTGCATGTTGGTGAAGGGCATATTGAAGAAGGATCAGCGAGTGGTTCTTGTGGGAGAACAACTCCATTTGGCTCACTAACTTCACACACCATCAGGCTTCCAAGCAGCTCTCAAGGAAACTCAGTTTTCACACTCTATGCTTAGTGCACTTTGTGTGCCTAGGACTGAAGTGAAGCTTGGTCTGCATCCCACACAAACGAATGCTCCACAAGCGGTTTTCACATGCCACCAACTCCACATTCACAGGCAACTTCAGCGCCACAGCCGTTTTCAGATAGCCCTCAATGCAAAGGCTCTAGACGCAAATATTGGTGTGAGAGCTAATTCAATCAAGGAAACACTGCATGTTGGTGAAGGGCATATTGAAGAAGGATCAGCCGAGTGGTTCTTGTGGGAGAACAACTCCATTTGGCTCACTAACTTCACACACCATCAGGCTTCCAAGCAGCTCTCAAGGAAACTCAGTTTTCACACTCTATGCTTAGTGCCCTTTGAGTGCATTATCTAGGAATGAACCTGGTAGAGCATCCCACACAAACGAATGCTCCACATGCGGGTTTCACATGCCACCAACTCCACATTCACAGGCAACTTCAGCGCCACAGCCGTTTTCAGATAGCCCTCAATGCAAAGGCTCTAGACGCAAATATTGGTGTGAGAGCTAATTCAATCAAGGAAACACTGCATGTTGGTGAAGGGCATATTGAAGAAGGATCAGCCGAGTGGTTCTTGTGGGAGAACAACTCCATTTGGCTCACTAACTTCACACACCATCAGGCTTCCAAGCAGCTCTCAAGGAAACTCAGTTTTCACACTCTATGCTTAGTGCTCTTTGTGTGCCCAGGACTGAAATGAAGCTTGGTCAGCATCCCACACAAACGAATGCTCCACATGCGGGTTTCACATGCCACCAACTCCACATTCACAGGCAACTTCAGTGCCACAGCCGTTTTCAGATAGCCCTCAATGCAAAGGCTCTAGACGCAAATATTGGTGTGAGAGCTAATTCAATCAAGGAAACACTGCATGTTGGTGAAGGGCATATTGAAGAAGGATCAGCCGAGTGGTTCTTGTGGGAGAACAACTCCATTTGGCTCACTAACTTCACACACCATCAGGCTTCCAAGCAGCTCTCAAGGAAACTCAGTTTTCACATTCTATGCTTAGTGCCCTTTGTATGGCTAGGACTGAAATGAACGTGGTAGAGCATCCCACACAAACGAATGCTCCACATGCGGGTTTCACATGCCACCAACTCCACATTCACAGGCAACTTCAGTGCCACAGCCGTTTTCAGATGGCCCTCAATGCAAAGGCTCTAGACGCAAATATTGGTGTGAGAGCTAATTCAATCAAGGAAACACTGCATGTTGGTGAAGGGCATATTGAAGAAGGATCAGCCGAGTGGTTCTTGTGGGAGAACAACTTCATTTGGCTCACTAACTTCACACACCATCAGGCTTCCAAGCAGCTCTCAAGGAAACTCAGTTTTCACACTCTATGCTTAGTGCTCTTTGTGTGCCCAGGACTGAAATGAAGCTTGGTCAGCATCCCACACAAACGAATGCTCCACATGCGGGTTTCACATGCCACCAACTCCACATTCACAGGCAACTTCAGCGCCACAGCCGTTTTCAGATAGCCCTCAATGCAAAGGCTCTAGATGCAAATATTGGTGTGAGAGCTATTTCAATCAAGGAAACACTGCATGTTGGTGAAGGGCATATTGAAGAAGGATCAGCCAAGTGGTTCTTGTGGGAGAACAACTCCATTTGGCTCACTAACTTCACACACCATCAGGCTTCCAAGCAGCTCTCAAGGAAACTCAGTTTTCACACTCTATGCTTAGTGCCCTTTGAGTGCATTATCTAGGAATGAACCTGGTAGAGCATCCCACACAAACGAATGCTCCACATGCGGGTTTCACATGCCACCAACTCCACATTCACAGGCAACTTCAGTGCCACAGCCGTTTTCAGATAGCCCTCAATGCAAAGGCTCTAGACGCAAATATTGGTGTGAGAGCTAATTCAATCAAGGAAACACTGCATGTTGGTGAAGGGCATATTGAAGAAGGATCAGCCGAGTGGTTCTTGTGGGAGAACAACTCCATTTGGCTCACTAACTTCACACACCATCAGGCTTCCAAGCAGCTCTCAAGGAAACTCAGTTTTCACACTCTATGCTTAGTGCCCTTTGAGTGCATTATCTAGGAATGAACCTGGTAGAGCATCCCACACAAACGAATGCTCCACATGCGGGCTTCACATGCCACCAACTCCACATTCACAGGCAACTTCAGCGCCACAGCCGTTTTCAGATAGCCCTCAATGCAAAGGCTCTAGACGCAAATATTGGTGTGAGAGCTAATTCAATCAAGGAAACACTGCATGTTGGTGAAGGGCATATTGAAGAAGGATCAGCCGAGTGGTTCTTGTGGGAGAACAACTCCATTTGGCTCACTAACTTCACACACCATCAGGCTTCCAAGCAGCTCTCAAGGAAACTCAGTTTTCACACTCTATGCTTAGTGCTCTTTGTGTGCCCAGGACTGAAATGAAGCTTGGTCAGCATCCCACACAAACGAATGCTCCACATGCGGGTTTCACATGCCACCAACTCCACATTCACAGGCAACTTCAGTGCCGCAGCCGTTTTCAGATAGCCCTCAATGCAAAGGCTCTAGACCAAATATTGGTGTGAGAGCTAATTCAATCAAGGAAACACTGCATGTTGGTGAAGGGCATATTGAAGAAGGATCAGCCGAGTGGTTCTTGTGGGAGAACAACTCCATTTGGCTCACTAACTTCACACACCATCAGGCTTCCAAGCAGCTCTCAAGGAAACTCAGTTTTCACACTCTATGATTAGTGCCCTTTGTATGGCTAGGACTGAAATGAACGTGGTAGAGCATCCCACACAAACGAATGCTCCACATGCGGGTTTCACATGCCACCAACTCCACATTCACAGGCAACTTCAGTGCCACAGCCGTTTTCAGATAGCCCTCAATGCAAAGGCTCTAGACGCAAATATTGGTGTGAGAGCTAATTCAATCAAGGAAACACTGCATGTTGGTGAAGGGCATATTGAAGAAGGATCAGCCGAGTGGTTCTTGTGGGAGAACAACTCCATTTGGCTCACTAACTTCACACACCATCAGGCTTCCAAGCAGCTCTCAAGGAAACTCAGTTTTCACACTCTATGCTTAGTGCCCTTTGTATGGCTAGGACTGAAATGAACGTGGTAGAGCATCCCACACAAACGAATGCTCCACATGCGGGTTTCACATGCCACCAACTCCACATTCACAGGCAACTTCAGTGCCACAGCCGTTTTCAGATAGCCCTCAATGCAAAGGCTCTAGACGCAAATATTGGTGTGAGAGCTAATTCAATCAAGGAAACACTGCATGTTGGTGAAGGGCATATTGAAGAAGGATCAGCCGAGTGGTTCTTGTGGGAGAACAACTCCATTTGGCTCACTAACTTCACACACCATCAGGCTTCCAAGCAGCTCTCAAGGAAACTCAGTTTTCACACTCTATGCTTAGTGCCCTTTGTATGGCTAGGACTGAAATGAACGTGGTAGAGCATCCCACACAAACGAATGCTCCACATGCGGGTTTCACATGCCACCAACTCCACATTCACAGGCAACTTCAGTGCCACAGCCGTTTTCAGATAGCCCTCAATGCAAAGGCTCTAGACGCAAATATTGGTGTGAGAGCTAATTCAATCAAGGAAACACTGCATGTTGGTGAAGGGCATATTGAAGAAGGATCAGCCGAGTGGTTCTTGTGGGAGAACAACTCCATTTGGCTCACTAACTTCACACACCATCAGGCTTCCAAGCAGCTCTCAAGGAAACTCAGTTTTCACATTCTATGCTTAGTGCCCTTTGTATGGCTAGGACTGAAATGAACGTGGTAGAGCATCCCACACAAACGAATGCTCCACATGCGGGTTTCACATGCCACCAACTCCACATTCACAGGCAACTTCAGTGCCACAGCCGTTTTCAGATGGCCCTCAATGCAAAGGCTCTAGACGCAAATATTGGTGTGAGAGCTAATTCAATCAAGGAAACACTGCATGTTGGTGAAGGGCATATTGAAGAAGGATCAGCCGAGTGGTTCTTGTGGGAGAACAACTTCATTTGGCTCACTAACTTCACACACCATCAGGCTTCCAAGCAGCTCTCAAGGAAACTCAGTTTTCACACTCTATGCTTAGTGCCCTTTGAGTGCATTATCTAGGAATGAACCTGGTAGAGCATCCCACACAAACGAATGCTCCACATGCGGGTTTCACATGCCACCAACTCCACATTCACAGGCAACTTCAGAGCCACAGCCGTTTTCAGATAGCCCTCAATGCAAAGGCTCTAGACGCAAATATTGGTGTGAGAGCTAATTCAATCAAGGAAACACTGCATGTTGGTGAAGGGCATATTGAAGAAGGATCAGCCGAGTGGTTCTTGTGGGAGAACAACTCCATTTGGCTCACTAACTTCACACACCATCAGGCTTCCAAGCAGCTCTCAAGGAAACTCAGTTTTCACACTCTATGCTTAGTGCACTTTGTGTGCCTAGGACTGAAGTGAAGCTTGGTCAGCATCCCACACAAACGAATGCTCCACATGCGGGTTTCACATGCCACCAACTCCACATTCACAGGCAACTTCAGCGCCACAGCCGTTTTCAGAAAGCCCTCAATGCAAAGGCTCTAGACGCAAATATTGGTGTGAGAGCTAATTCAATCAAGGAAACACTGCATGTTGGTGAAGGGCATATTGAAGAAGGATCAGCCGAGTGGTTCTTGTGGGAGAACAACTCCATTTGGCTCACTAACTTCACACACCATCAGGCTTCCAAGCAGCTCTCAAGGAAACTCAGTTTTCACACTCTATGCTTAGTGCCCTTTGTATGGCTAGGACTGAAATGAACCTGGTAGAGCATCCCACACAAACGAATGCTCCACATGCGGGTTTCACATGCCACCAACTCCACATTCACAGGCAACTTCATTGCCACAGCCGTTTTCAGATAGCCCTCAATGCAAAGGCTCTAGACGCAAATATTGGTGTGAGAGCTAATTCAATCAAGGAAACACTGCATGTTGGTGAAGGGCATATTGAAGAAGGATCAGCCGAGTGGTTCTTGTGGGAGAACAACTCCATTTGGCTCACTAACTTCACACACCATCAGGCTTCCAAGCAGCTCTCAAGGAAACTCAGTTTTCACACTCTATGCTTAGTGCTCTTTGTGTGCCCAGGACTGAAATGAAGCTTGGTCAGCATCCCACACAAACGAATGCTCCACATGCGGGTTTCACATGCCACCAACTCCACATTCACAGGCAACTTCAGTGCCACAGCCGTTTTCAGATAGCCCTCAATGCAAAGGCTCTAGACGCAAATATTGGTGTGAGAGCTAATTCAATCAAGGAAACACTGCATGTTGGTGAAGGGCATATTGAAGAAGGATCAGCCAAGTGGTTCTTGTGGGAGAACAACTCCATTTGGCTCACTAACTTCACACACCATCAGGCTTCCAAGCAGCTCTCAAGGAAACTCAGTTTTCACACTCTATGCTTAGTGCCCTTTGTATGGCTAGGACTGAAATGAACGTGGTAGAGCATCCCACACAAACGAATGCTCCACATGCGGGTTTCACATGCCACCAACTCCACATTCACAGGCAACTTCATTGCCACAGCCGTTTTCAGATAGCCCTCAATGCAAAGGCTCTAGACGCAAATATTGGTGTGAGAGCTAATTCAATCAAGGAAACACTGCATGTTGGTGAAGGGCATATTGAAGAAGGATCAGCCGAGTGGTTCTTGTGGGAGAACAACTCCATTTGGCTCACTAACTTCACACACCATCAGGCTTCCAAGCAGCTCTCAAGGAAACTCAGTTTTCACACTCTATGATTAGTGCCCTTTGTATGGCTAGGACTGAAATGAACGTGGTAGAGCATCCCACACAAACGAATGCTCCACATGCGGGTTTCACATGCCACCAACTCCACATTCACAGGCAACTTCAGTGCCACAGCCGTTTTCAGATAGCCCTCAATGCAAAGGCTCTAGACGCAAATATTGGTGTGAGAGCTAATTCAATCAAGGAAACACTGCATGTTGGTGAAGGGCATATTGAAGAAGGATCAGCCGAGTGGTTCTTGTGGGAGAACAACTTCATTTGGCTCACTAACTTCACACACCATCAGGCTTCCAAGCAGCTCTCAAGGAAACTCAGTTTTCACACTCTATGCTTAGTGCCCTTTGAGTGCATTATCTAGGAATGAACCTGGTAGAGCATCCCACACAAACGAATGCTCCACATGCAGGTTTCACATGCCACCAACTCCACATTCACAGGCAACTTCAGCGCCACAGCCGTTTTCAGATAGCCCTCAATGCAAAGGCTCTAGACGCAAATATTGGTTTGAGAGCTAATTCAATCAAGGAAACACTGCATGTTGGTGAAGGGCATATTGAAGAAGGATCAGCCGAGTGGTTCTTGTGGGAGAACAACTCCATTTGGCTCACTAACTTTACACACCATCAGGCTTCCAAGCAGCTCTCAAGGAAACTAAGTTTTCACACTCTATGCTTAGTGCTCTTTGTGTGCCCAGGACTGAAATGAAGCTTGGTCAGCATCCCACACAAACGAATGCTCCACATGCGGGTTTCACATGCCACCAACTCCACATTCACAGGCAACTTCAGCGCCACAGCCGTTTTCAGATAGCCCTCAATGCAAAGGCTCTAGACGCAAATATTGGTGTGAGAGCTAATGCAATCAAGGAAACACTGCATGTTGGTGAAGGGCATATTGAAGAAGGATCAGCCGAGTGGTTCTTGTGGGAGAACAACTCCATTTGGCTCACTAACTTCACACACCATCAGGCTTCCAAGCAGCTCTCAAGGAAACTCAGTTTTCACACTCTATGCTTAGTGCCCTTTGAGTGCATTATCTAGGATAGAACCTGGTAGAGCATCCCACACAAACGAATGCTCCACATGCGGGTTTCACATGCCACCAACTCCACATTCACAGGCAACTTCAGCGCCACAGCCGTTTTCAGATAGCCCTCAATGCAAAGGCTCTAGACGCAAATATTGGTGTGAGAGCTAATTCAATCAAGGAAACACTGCATGTTGGTGAAGGGCATATTGAAGAAGGATCAGCCGAGTGGTTCTTGTGGGAGAACAACTTCATTTGGCTCACTAACTTCACACACCATCAGGCTTCCAAGCAGCTCTCAAGGAAACTCAGTTTTCACACTCTATGCTTAGTGCCCTTTGAGTGCATTATCTAGGAATGAACCTGGTAGAGCATCCCACACAAACGAATGCTCCACATGCGGGCTTCACATGCCACCAACTCCACATTCACAGGCAACTTCAGCGCCACAGCCGTTTTCAGAAAGCCCTCAATGCAAAGGCTCTAGACGCAAATATTGGTGTGAGAGCTAATTCAATCAAGGAAACACTGCATGTTGGTGAAGGGCATATTGAAGAAGGATCAGCCGAGTGGTTCTTGTGGGAGAACAACTCCATTTGGCTCACTAACTTCACACACCATCAGGCTTCCAAGCAGCTCTCAAGGAAACTCAGTTTTCACACTCTATGCTTAGTGCTCTTTGTGTGCACAGGACTGAAATGAAGCTTGGTAGAGCATCCCACACAAACGAATGCTCCACATGCGGGTTTCACATGCCACCAACTCCACATTCACAGGCAACTTCAGCGCCACAGCCGTTTTCAGATAGCCCTCAATGCAAAGGCTCTAGACGCAAATATTGGTGTGAGAGCTAATTCAATCAAGGAAACACTGCATGTTGGTGAAGGGCATATTGAAGAAGGATCAGCCGAGTGGTTCTTGTGGGAGAACAACTCCATTTGGCTCACTAACTTCACACACCATCAGGCTTCCAAGCAGCTCTCAAGGAAACTCAGTTTTCACACTCTATGCTTAGTGCACTTTGTGTGCCTAGGACTGAAGTGAAGCTTGGTCTGCATCCCACACAAACGAATGCTCCACAAGCGGTTTTCACATGCCACCAACTCCACATTCACAGGCAACTTCAGCGCCACAGCCGTTTTCAGATAGCCCTCAATGCAAAGGCTCTAGACGCAAATATTGGTGTGAGAGCTAATTCAATCAAGGAAACACTGCATGTTGGTGAAGGGCATATTGAAGAAGGATCAGCCGAGTGGTTCTTGTGGGAGAACAACTCCATTTGGCTCACTAACTTCACACACCATCAGGCTTCCAAGCAGCTCTCAAGGAAACTCAGTTTTCACACTCTATGCTTAGTGCCCTTTGAGTGCATTATCTAGGAATGAACCTGGTAGAGCATCCCACACAAACGAATGCTCCACATGCGGGTTTCACATGCCACCAACTCCACATTCACAGGCAACTTCAGCGCCACAGCCGTTTTCAGATAGCCCTCAATGCAAAGGCTCTAGACGCAAATATTGGTGTGAGAGCTAATTCAATCAAGGAAACACTGCATGTTGGTGAAGGGCATATTGAAGAAGGATCAGCCGAGTGGTTCTTGTGGGAGAACAACTCCATTTGGCTCACTAACTTCACACACCATCAGGCTTCCAAGCAGCTCTCAAGGAAACTCAGTTTTCACACTCTATGCTTAGTGCTCTTTGTGTGCCCAGGACTGAAATGAAGCTTGGTCAGCATCCCACACAAACGAATGCTCCACATGCGGGTTTCACATGCCACCAACTCCACATTCACAGGCAACTTCAGTGCCACAGCCGTTTTCAGATAGCCCTCAATGCAAAGGCTCTAGACGCAAATATTGGTGTGAGAGCTAATTCAATCAAGGAAACACTGCATGTTGGTGAAGGGCATATTGAAGAAGGATCAGCCGAGTGGTTCTTGTGGGAGAACAACTCCATTTGGCTCACTAACTTCACACACCATCAGGCTTCCAAGCAGCTCTCAAGGAAACTCAGTTTTCACATTCTATGCTTAGTGCCCTTTGTATGGCTAGGACTGAAATGAACGTGGTAGAGCATCCCACACAAACGAATGCTCCACATGCGGGTTTCACATGCCACCAACTCCACATTCACAGGCAACTTCAGTGCCACAGCCGTTTTCAGATGGCCCTCAATGCAAAGGCTCTAGACGCAAATATTGGTGTGAGAGCTAATTCAATCAAGGAAACACTGCATGTTGGTGAAGGGCATATTGAAGAAGGATCAGCCGAGTGGTTCTTGTGGGAGAACAACTTCATTTGGCTCACTAACTTCACACACCATCAGGCTTCCAAGCAGCTCTCAAGGAAACTCAGTTTTCACACTCTATGCTTAGTGCCCTTTGAGTGCATTATCTAGGAATGAACCTGGTAGAGCATCCCACACAAACGAATGCTCCACATGCGGGTTTCACATGCCACCAACTCCACATTCACAGGCAACTTCAGAGCCACAGCCGTTTTCAGATAGCCCTCAATGCAAAGGCTCTAGACGCAAATATTGGTGTGAGAGCTAATTCAATCAAGGAAACACTGCATGTTGGTGAAGGGCATATTGAAGAAGGATCAGCCGAGTGGTTCTTGTGGGAGAACAACTCCATTTGGCTCACTAACTTCACACACCATCAGGCTTCCAAGCAGCTCTCAAGGAAACTCAGTTTTCACACTCTATGCTTAGTGCACTTTGTGTGCCTAGGACTGAAGTGAAGCTTGGTCAGCATCCCACACAAACGAATGCTCCACATGCGGGTTTCACATGCCACCAACTCCACATTCACAGGCAACTTCAGCGCCACAGCCGTTTTCAGAAAGCCCTCAATGCAAAGGCTCTAGACGCAAATATTGGTGTGAGAGCTAATTCAATCAAGGAAACACTGCATGTTGGTGAAGGGCATATTGAAGAAGGATCAGCCGAGTGGTTCTTGTGGGAGAACAACTCCATTTGGCTCACTAACTTCACACACCATCAGGCTTCCAAGCAGCTCTCAAGGAAACTCAGTTTTCACACTCTATGCTTAGTGCCCTTTGTATGGCTAGGACTGAAATGAACCTGGTAGAGCATCCCACACAAACGAATGCTCCACATGCGGGTTTCACATGCCACCAACTCCACATTCACAGGCAACTTCATTGCCACAGCCGTTTTCAGATAGCCCTCAATGCAAAGGCTCTAGACGCAAATATTGGTGTGAGAGCTAATTCAATCAAGGAAACACTGCATGTTGGTGAAGGGCATATTGAAGAAGGATCAGCCGAGTGGTTCTTGTGGGAGAACAACTCCATTTGGCTCACTAACTTCACACACCATCAGGCTTCCAAGCAGCTCTCAAGGAAACTCAGTTTTCACACTCTATGCTTAGTGCTCTTTGTGTGCCCAGGACTGAAATGAAGCTTGGTCAGCATCCCACACAAACGAATGCTCCACATGCGGGTTTCACATGCCACCAACTCCACATTCACAGGCAACTTCAGTGCCACAGCCGTTTTCAGATAGCCCTCAATGCAAAGGCTCTAGACGCAAATATTGGTGTGAGAGCTAATGCAATCAAGGAAACACTGCATGTTGGTGAAGGGCATATTGAAGAAGGATCAGCCAAGTGGTTCTTGTGGGAGAACAACTCCATTTGGCTCACTAACTTCACACACCATCAGGCTTCCAAGCAGCTCTCAAGGAAACTCAGTTTTCACACTCTATGCTTAGTGCCCTTTGTATGGCTAGGACTGAAATGAACGTGGTAGAGCATCCCACACAAACGAATGCTCCACATGCGGGTTTCACATGCCACCAACTCCACATTCACAGGCAACTTCATTGCCACAGCCGTTTTCAGATAGCCCTCAATGCAAAGGCTCTAGACGCAAATATTGGTGTGAGAGCTAATTCAATCAAGGAAACACTGCATGTTGGTGAAGCGCATATTGAAGAAGGATCAGCCGAGTGGTTCTTGTGGGAGAACAACTTCATTTGGCTCACTAACTTCACACACCATCAGGCTTCCAAGCAGCTCTCAAGGAAACTCAGTTTTCACACTCTATGCTTAGTGCCCTTTGAGTGCATTATCTAGGAATGAACCTGGTAGAGCATCCCACACAAACGAATGCTCCACATGCGGGTTTCACATGCCACCAACTCCACATTCACAGGCAACTTCAGCGCCACAGCCATTTTCAGATAGCCCTCAATGCAAAGGCTCTAGACGCAAATATTGGTGTGAGAGCTAATTCAATCAAGGAAATACTGCATGTTGGTGAAGGGCATATTGAAGAAGGATCAGCCGAGTGGTTCCTGTGGGAGAACAACTCCATTTGGCTCACTAACTTCACACATCATCAGGCTTCCAAACAGCTCTCAAGGAAACTCAGTTTTCACACTCTATGCTTAGTGCCCTTTGCGTGCATTATCCAGGAATGAACCTGGTAGAGTATCCCACACAAACGAATGCTCCACATGCGGGTTTCACATGCCACCAACTCCACATTCACAGGCAACTTCAGCGCCACAGCCGTTTTCAGATAGCCCTCAATGCAAAGGCTCTAGACGCAAATATTGGTGTGAGAGCTAATTCAATCAAGGAAACACTGCATGTTGGTGAAGGGCATATTGAAGAAGGATCAGCCGAGTGGTTCTTGTGGGAGAACAACTCCATTTGGCTCACTAACTTCACACACCATCAGGCTTCCAAGCAGCTCTCAAGGAAACTCAGTTTTCACACTCTATGCTTAGTGCCCTTTGAGTGCATTATCTAGGAATGAACCTGGTAGAGCATCCCACACAAACGAATGCTCCACATGCGGGTTTCACATGCCACCAACTCCACATTCACAGGCAACTTCAGCGCCACAGCCGTTTTCAGATAGCCCTCAATGCAAAGGCTCTAGACGCAAATATTGGTGTGAGAGCTAATTCAATCAAGGAAATACTGCATGTTGGTGAAGGGCATATTGAAGAAGGATCAGCCGAGTGGTTCTTGTGGGAGAACAACTCCATTTGGCTCACTAACTTCACACACCATCAGGCTTCCAAGCAGCTCTCAAGGAAACTCAGTTTTCACACTCTATGCTTAGTGCCCTTTGAGTGCATTATCTAGGAATGAACCTGGTAGAGCATCCCACACAAACGAATGCTCCACATGCGGGTTTCACATGCCACCAACTCCACATTCACAGGCAAATTCAGCGCCACAGCCGTTTTCAGATAGCCCTCAATGCAAAGGCTCTAAACGCAAACATTGGTGTGAGAGCTAATTCAATCAAGGAAACACTGCATGTTGGTGAAGGGCATATTGAAGAAGGATCAGCCGAGTGGTTCTTGTGGGAGAACAACTCCATTTGGCTCACTAACTTCACACACCATCAGGCTTCCAAGCAGCTCTCAAGGAAACTCAGTTTTCACACTCTATGCTTAGTGCTCTTTGTGTGCCCAGGACTGAAATGAAGCTTGGTCAGCATCCCACACAAACGAATGCTCCACATGCGGGTTTCACATGCCACCAACTCCACATTCACAGGCAACTTCATTGCCACAGCCGTTTTCAGATAGCCCTCAATGCAAAGGCTCTAGACGCAAATATTGGTGTGAGAGCTAATTCAATCAAGGAAACACTGCATGTTGGTGAAGGGCATATTGAAGAAGGATCAGCCGAGTGGTTCTTGTGGGAGAACAACTCCATTTGGCTCACTAACTTCACACACCATCAGGCTTCCAAGCAGCTCTCAAGGAAACTCAGTTTTCACACTCTATGCTTAGTGCCCTTTGAGTGCATTATCTAGGAATGAACCTGGTAGAGCATCCCACACAAACGAATGCTCCACATGCGGGTTTCACATGCCACCAACTCCACATTCACAGGCAACTTCAGCGCCACAGCCATTTTCAGATAGCCCTCAATGCAAAGGCTCTAGACGCAAATATTGGTGTGAGAGCTAATTCAATCAAGGAAATACTGCATGTTGGTGAAGGGCATATTGAAGAAGGATCAGCAGAGTGGTTCTTGTGGGAGAACAACTCCATTTGGCTCACTAACTTCACACACCATCAGGCTTCCAAACAGCTCTCAAGGAAACTCAGTTTTCACACTCTATGCTTAGTGCCCTTTGAGTGCATTATCTAGGAATGAACCTGGTAGAGCATCCCACACAAACGAATGCTCCACATGGGGGTTTCACATGCCACCAACTCCACATTCACAGGCAACTTCAGCGCCACAGCCGTTTTCAGATAGCCCTCACTGCAAAGGCTCTAGACGCAAATATTGGTGTGAGAGCTAATTCAATCAAGGAAACACTGCATGTTGGTGAAGGGCATATTGAAGAAGGATCAGCCGAGTGGTTCTTGTGGGAGAACAACTCCATTTGGCTCACTAACTTCACACACCATCAGGCTTCCAAGCAGCTCTCAAGGAAACTCAGTTTTCACACTCTATGCTTAGTGCCCTTTGAGTGCATTATCTAGGAATGAACCTGGTAGAGCATCCCACACAAACGAATGCTCCACATGCGGGTTTCACATGCCACCAACTCCACATTCACAGGCAAATTCAGCGCCACAGCCGTTTTCAGATAGCCCTCAATGCAAAGGCTCTAAACGCAAACATTGGTGTGAGAGCTAATTCAATCAAGGAAACACTGCATGTTGGTGAAGGGCATATTGAAGAAGGATCAGCCGAGTGGTTCTTGTGGGAGAACAACTCCATTTGGCTCACTAACTTCACACACCATCAGGCTTCCAAGCAGCTCTCAAGGAAACTCAGTTTTCACACTCTATGCTTAGTGCCCTTTGAGTGCATTATCTAGGAATGAACCTGGTAGAGCATCCCACACAAACGAATGCTCCACATGCGGGTTTCACATGCCACCAACTCCACATTCACAGGCAACTTCAGCGCCACAGCCATTTTCAGATAGCCCTCAATGCAAAGGCTCTAGACGCAAATATTGGTGTGAGAGCTAATTCAATCAAGGAAATACTGCATGTTGGTGAAGGGCATATTGAAGAAGGATCAGCAGAGTGGTTCTTGTGGGAGAACAACTCCATTTGGCTCACTAACTTCACACACCATCAGGCTTCCAAACAGCTCTCAAGGAAACTCAGTTTTCACACTCTATGCTTAGTGCCCTTTGAGTGCATTATCTAGGAATGAACCTGGTAGAGCATCCCACACAAACGAATGCTCCACATGGGGGTTTCACATGCCACCAACTCCACATTCACAGGCAACTTCAGCGCCACAGCCGTTTTCAGATAGCCCTCACTGCAAAGGCTCTAGACGCAAATATTGGTGTGAGAGCTAATTCAATCAAGGAAACACTGCATGTTGGTGAAGGGCATATTGAAGAAGGATCAGCCGAGTGGTTCTTGTGGGAGAACAACTCCATTTGGCTCACTAACTTCACACACCATCAGGCTTCCAAGCAGCTCTCAAGGAAACTCAGTTTTCACACTCTATGCTTAGTGCCCTTTGAGTGCATTATCTAGGAATGAACCTGGTAGAGCATCCCACACAAACGAATGCTCCACATGCGGGTTTCACATGCCACCAACTCCACATTCACAGGCAACTTCAGCGCCACAGCCGTTTTCAGATAGCCCACAATGCAAAGGCTCTAGACGCAAATATTGGTGTGAGAGCTAATTCAATCAAGGAAACACTGCATGTTGGTGAAGGGCATATTGAAGAAGGATCAGCCGAGCGGTTCTTGTGGGAGAACAACTCCATTTGGCTCACTAACTTCACACACCATCAGGCTTCCAAGCAGCTCTCAAGGAAACTCAGTTTTCACACTCTATGCTTAGTGCTCTTTGTGTGCCTAGGACTGAAGTGAAGCTTGGTCAGCATCCCACACAAACGAATGCTCCACATGCGGGTTTCACATGCCACCAACTCCACATTCACAGGCAACTTCAGCGCCACAGCCGTTTTCAGAAAGCCCTCAATGCAAAGGCTCTAGACGCAAATATTGGTGTGAGAGCTAATTCAATCAAGGAAACACTGCATGTTGGTGAAGGGCATATTGGAGAAGGATCAGCCGAGTGGTTCTTGTGGGAGAACAACTCCATTTGGCTCACTAACTTCACACACCATCAGGCTTCCAAGCAGCTCTCAAGGAAACTCAGTTTTCACACTCTATGCTTAGTGCCCTTTGAGTGCATTATCTAGGAATGAACCTGGTAGAGCATCCCACACAAACGAATGCTCCACATGCGGGTTTCACATGCCACCAACTCCACATTCACAGGCAACTTCAGCGCCACAGCCGTTTTCAGATAGCCCTCAATGCAAAGGCTCTAGACGCAAATATTGGTGTGAGAGCTAATTCAATCAAGGAAACACTGCATGTTGGTGAAGGGCATATTGAAGAAGGATCAGCCAAGTGGTACTTGTGGGAGAACAACTCCATTTGGCTCACTAACTTCACACACCATCAGGCTTCCAAGCAGCTCTAAAGGAAACTCAGTTTTCACAGTCTTTGCTTAGTGCTCTTTGTGTGCCCAGGACTGAAATGAAGCTTGGTCAGCATCCCACACAAACGAATGCTCCACATGCGGGTTTCACATGCCACCAACTCCACATTCACAGGCAACTTCAGTGCCACAGCTGTTTTCAGATAGCCCTCAATGCAAAGGCTCTAGACCAAATATTGGTGTGAGAGCTAATGCAATCAAGGAAACACTGCATGTTGGTGAAGGGCATATTGAAGAAGGATCAGCCGAGTGGTTCTTGTGGGAGAACAACTCCATTTGGCTCACTAACTTCACACACCATCAGGCTTCCAAGCAGCTCTCAAGGAAACTCAGTTTTCACACTCTATGCTTAGTGCCCTTTGAGTGCATTATCTAGGAATGAACCTGGTAGAGCATCCCACACAAACGAATGCTCCACATGCGGGTTTCACATGCCACCAACTCCACATTCACAGGCAACTTCAGCGCCACAGCCGTTTTCAGATAGCCCTCAATGCAAAGGCTCTAGACGCAAATATTGGTGTGAGAGCTAATTCAATCAAGGAAACACTGCATGTTGGTGAAGGGCATATTGAAGAAGGATCAGCCGAGTGGTTCTTGTGGGAGATCAATTCCATTTGGTTCACTAACTTCACACACCATCAGGCTTCCAAGCAGCTCTCAAGGAAACTCAGTTTTCACACTCTATGCTTAGTGCTCTTTGTGTGCCAAGGACTAAAATGAAGCTTGGTCAGCATCCCACACAAACGAATGCTCCACATGCGGGTTTCACATGCCACCAACTCCACATTCACAGGCAACTTCAGCGCCACAGCCGTTTTCAGATAGCCCTCAATGCAAAGGCTCTAGACGCAAATATTGGTGTGAGAGCTAATTCAATCAAGGAAACACTGCATGTTGGTGAAGGGCATATTGAAGAAGGATCAGCCGAGTGGTTCTTGTGGGAGAACAACTCCATTTGGCTCACTAACTTCACACACCATCAGGCTTCCAAGCAGCTCTCAAGGAAACTCAGTTTTCACACTCTATGCTTAGTGCCCTTTGTATGGCTAGGACTGAAATGAACGTGGTAGAGCATCCCACACAAACGAATGCTCCACATGCGGGTTTCACATGCCACCAACTCCACATTCACAGGCAACTTCAGCGCCACAGCCGTTTTCAGATAGCCCTCAATGCAAAGGCTCTAGACGCAAATATTGGTGTGAGAGCTAATTCAATCAAGGAAACACTGCATGTTGGTGAAGGGCATATTGAAGAAGGATCAGCCGAGTGGTTCTTGTGGGAGAACAACTTCATTTGGCTCACTAACTTCACACACCATCAGGCTTCCAAGCAGCTCTCAAGGAAACTCAGTTTTCACACTCTATGCTTAGTGCCCTTTGAGTGCATTATCTAGGAATGAGCCTGGTAGAGCATCCCACACAAACGAATGCTCCACATGCGGGTTTCACATGCCACCAACTCCACATTCACAGGCAACTTCAGAGCCACAGCCGTTTTCAGATAGCCCTCAATGCAAAGGCTCTAGACGCAAATATTGGTGTGAGAGCTAATTCAATCAAGGAAACACTGCATGTTGGTGAAGGGCATATTGAAGAAGGATCAGCCGAGTGGTTCTTGTGGGAGAACAACTCCATTTGGCTCACTAACTTCACACACCATCAGGCTTCCAAACAGCTCTCAAGGAAACTCAGTTTTCACACTCTATGCTTAGTGCCCTTTGAGTGCATTATCTAGGAATGAACCTAGTAGAGCATCCCACACAAACGAATGCTCCACATGCGGGTTTCACATGCCACCAACTCCACATTCACAGGCAACTTCAGCGCCACAGCCGTTTTCAGATAGCCCTCAATGCAAAGGCTCTAGACGCAAATATTGGTGTGAGAGCTAATTCAATCAAGGAAACACTGCATGTTGGTGAAGGGCATATTGAAGAAGGATCAGCCGAGTGGTTCTTGTGGGAGAACAACTCCATTTGGCTCACTAACTTCACACACCATCAGGCTTCCAAGCAGCTCTCAAGGAAACTCAGTTTTCACACTCTATGCTTAGTGCCCTTTGTATGGCTAGGACTGAAATGATAGTGGTAGAGCATCCCACACAAACGAATGCTCCACATGCCGGTTTCACATGCCACCAACTCCACATTCACAGGCAACTTCAGTGCCACAGCCGTTTTCAGATAGCCCTCAATGCAAAGGCTCTAGACGCAACTATTGGTGTGAGAGCTAATTCAATCAAGGAAACACTGCATGTTGGTGAAGGGCATATTGAAGAAGGATCAGCCAAGTGGTTCTTGTGGGAGAACAACTCCATTTGGCTCACTAACTTCACACACCATCAGGCTTCCAAGCAGCTCTCAAGGAAACTCAGTTTTCACAGTCTATGCTTAGTGCTCTTTGTGTGCCCAGGACAGAAATGAAGCTTGGTCAGCATCCCACACAAACGAATGCTCCACATGCGGGTTTCACATGCCACCAACTCCACATTCACAGGCAACTTCAGTGCCACAGCTGTTTTCAGATAGCCCTCAATGCAAAGGCTCTAGACGCAAATATTGGTGTGAGAGCTAATTCAATCAAGGAAACACTGCATGTTGGTGAAGGGCATATTGAAGAAGGATCAGCCGAGTGGTTCTTGTGGGAGAACAACTTCATTTGGCTCACTAACTTCACACACCATCAGGCTTCCAAGCAGCTCTCAAGGAAACTCAGTTTTCACACTCTATGCTTAGTGCCCTTTGAGTGCATTATCTGGGAATGAACCTGGTAGAGCATCCCACACAAACGAATGCTCCACATGTGGGTTTCACATGCCACCAACTCCACATTCACAGGCAACTTCAGCGCCACAGCCGTTTTCAGATAGCCCTCAATGCAAAGGCTCTAGACGCAACTATTGGTGTGAGAGCTAATTCAATCAAGGAAACACTGCATGTTGGTGAAGGGCATGTTGAAGAAGGATCAGCCGAGTGGTTCTTGTGGGAGAACAACTCCATTTGGCTCACTAACGTCACACACCATCAGGCTTCCAAGCAGCTCTCAAGGAAACTCAGTTTTCACACTCTATGCTTAGTGCCCTTTGAGTGCATTATCTAGGAATGAACCTGGTAGAGCATCCCACACAAACGAATGCTCCACATGCGGGTTTCACATGCCACCAACTCCACATTCACAGACAACTTCAGCGCCACAGCCGTTTTCAGATAGCCCTCAATGCAAAGGCTCTAGACGCAAATATTGGTGTGAGAGCTAATTCAATCAAGGAAACACTGCATGTTGGTGAAGGGCATATTGAAGAAGGATCAGCCGAGTGGTTCTTGTGGGAGAACAACTCCATTTGGCTCACTAACTTCACACACCATCAGGCTTCCAAGCAGCTCTCAAGGAAACTCAGTTTTCACACTCTATGCTTAGTGCCCTTTGAATGCATTATCAAGGAATGAACCTGGTAGAGCATCCCACACAAACGAATGCTCCACATGCGGGTTTCACATGCCACCAACTCCACATTCACAGGCAACTTCAGCGCCACAGCCGTTTTCAGATAGCCCTCAATGCAAAGGCTCTAGACGCAAATATTGATATGAGAGCTAATTCAATCAAGGAAACACTGCATGTTGGTGAAGGGCATATTGAAGAAGGATCAGCCGAGTGGTTCTTGTGGGAGAACAACTCCATTTGGCTCACTAACTTCACACACCATCAGGCTTCCAGGCAGCTCTCAAGGAAACTCAGTTTTCACACTCTATGCTTAGTGCCCTTTGTATGGCTAGCACTGAAATGAACCTGGTAGAGCATCCCACACAAACGAATGCTCCACATGCGGGTTTCACATGCCACCAACTCCACATTCACAGGCAACTTCAGCGCCACAGCCGTTTTCAGATAGCCCTCAATGCAAAGGCTCTAGACGCAAATATTGGTGTGAGAGCTAATTCAATCAAGGAAACACTGCATGTTGGTGAAGGGCATATTGAAGAAGGATCAGCCGAGTGGTTCTTGTGGGAGAACAACTCCATTTGGCTCACTAACTTCACACACCATCAGGCTTCCAAGCAGCTCTCAAGGAAACTCAGTTTTCACACTCTATGCTTAGTGCTCTTTGTGTGCCCAGGACTGAAATGAAGGTTGGTCAGCATCCCACACAAACGAATGCTCCACATGCGGGTTTCACATGCCACCAACTCCACATTCACAGGCAACTTCAGCGCCCCAGCCGTTTTCAGATAGCCCTCAATGCAAAGGCTCTAGACGCAAATATTGGTGTGAGAGCTAATTCAATCAAGGAAACACTGCATGTTGGTGAAGGGCATATTGAAGAAGGATCAGCCGAGTGGTTCTTGTGGGAGAACAACTCCATTTGGCTCACTAACTTCACACACCATCAGGCTTCCAAGCAGCTCTCAAGGAAACTCAGTTTTCACACTCTATGCTTAGTGCCCTTTGAGTGCCTAGGACTGAAATGAAGCTTGGAGAGCATCCCACATAAACGAATGCTCCACATGCGGGTTTCACATGCCACCAACTCCACATTCACAGGCAACTTCAGCGCCACAGCCGTTTTCAGATAGCCCTCAATGCAAAGGCTCTAGACGCAAATATTGGTGTGAGAGCTAATTCAATCAAGGAAACACTGCATGTTGGTGAAGGGCATATTGAAGAAGGATCAGCCGAGTGGTTCTTGTGGGAGAACAACTCCATTTGGCTCACTAACTTCACACACCATCAGGCTTCCAAGCAGCTCTCAAGGAAACTCAGTTTTCACACTCTATGCTTAGTGCTCTTTGTGTGCCCAGGACTGAAATGAAGCTTGGAGAGCATCCCACACAAACGAATGCTCCACATGCGGGTTTCACATGCCACCAACTCCACATTCACAGGCAACTTCAGCGCCACAGCCGTTTTCAGATAGCCCTCAATGCAAAGGCTCTAGACGCAAATATTGGTGTGAGAGCTAATTCAATCAAGGAAACACTGCATGTTGGTGAAGGGCATATTGAAGAAGGATCAGCCGAGTGGTTCTTGTGGGAGAACAACTCCATTTGGCTCACTAACTTCACACACCATCAGGCTTCCAAGCAGCTCTCAAGGAAACTCAGTTTTCACACTCTATGCTTAGTGCCCTTTGAGTGCATTATCTAGGAATGAACCTGGTAGAGCATCCCACACAAACGAATGCTCCACATGCGGGTTTCACATGCCACCAACTCCACATTCACAGGCAACTTCAGCGCCACAGCCGTTTTCAGATAGCCCTCAATGCAAAGGCTCTAGACGCAAATATTGATGTGAGAGCTAATTCAATCAAGGAAACACTGCATGTTGGTGAAGGGCATATTGAAGAAGGATCAGCCGAGTGGTTCTTGTGGGAGAACAACTCCATTTGGCTCACTAACTTCACACACCATCAGGCTTCCAAGCAGCTCTCAAGGAAACTCAGTTTTCACACTCTATGCTTAGTGCCCTTTGAATGCATTATCTAGGAATGAACCTGGTAGAGCATCCCACACAAACGAATGCTCCACATGCGGGTTTCACATGCCACCAACTCCACATTCACAGGCAACTTCAGCGCCACAGCCGTTTTCAGATAGCCCTCAATGCAAAGGCTCTAGACGCAAATATTGGTGTGAGAGCTAATTCAATCAAGGAAACACTGCATGTTGGTGAAGGGCATATTGAAGAAGGATCAGCCGAGTGGTTCTTGTGGGAGAACAACTCCATTTGGCTCACTAACTTCACACACCATCAGGCTTCCAGGCAGCTCTCAAGGAAACTCAGTTTTCACACTCTATGCTTAGTGCCCTTTGTATGGCTAGCACTGAAATGAACCTGGTAGAGCATCCCACACAAACGAATGCTCCACATGCGGGTTTCACATGCCACCAACTCCACATTCACAGGCAACTTCAGCGCCACAGCCGTTTTCAGATAGCCCTCAATGCAAAGGCTCTAGACGCAAATATTGGTGTGAGAGCTAATTTAATCAAGGAAACACTGCATGTTGGTGAAGGGCATATTGAAGAAGAATCAGGCGAGTGGTTCTTGTGGGAGAACAACTCCATTTGGCTCACTAACTTCACACACCATCAGGCTTCCAAGCAGCTCTCAAGGAAACTCAGTTTTCACACTCTATGCTTAGTGCTCTTTGTGTGCCCAGGACTGAAATGAAGGTTGGTCAGCATCCCACACAAACGAATGCTCCACATGCGGGTTTCACATGCCACCAACTCCACATTCACAGGCAACTTCAGCGCCCCAGCCGTTTTCAGATAGCCCTCAATGCAAAGGCTCTAGACGCAAATATTGGTGTGAGAGCTAATTCAATCAAGGAAACACTGCATGTTGGTGAAGGGCATATTGAAGAAGGATCAGCCGAGTGGTTCTTGTGGGAGAACAACTCCATTTGGCTCACTAACTTCACACACCATCAGGCTTCCAAGCAGCTCTCAAGGAAACTCAGTTTTCACACTCTATGCTTAGTGCCCTTTGAATGCATTATCAAGGAATGAACCTGGTAGAGCATCCCACACAAACGAATGCTCCACATGCGGGTTTCACATGCCACCAACTCCACATTCACAGGCAACTTCAGCGCCACAGCCGTTTTCAGATAGCCCTCAATGCAAAGGCTCTAGACGCAAATATTGATGTGAGAGCTAATTCAATCAAGGAAACACTGCATGTTGGTGAAGGGCATATTGAAGAAGGATCAGCCGAGTGGTTCTTGTGGGAGAACAACTCCATTTGGCTCACTAACTTCACACACCATCAGGCTTCCAAGCAGCTCTCAAGGAAACTCAGTTTTCACACTCTATGCTTAGTGCTCTTTGTGTGCCCAGGACTGAAATGAAGCTTGGAGAGCATCCCACACAAACGAATGCTCCACATGCGGGTTTCACATGCCACCAACTCCACATTCACAGGCAACTTCAGCGCCACAGCCGTTTTCAGATAGCCCTCACTGCAAAGGCTCTAGACGCAAATATTGGTGTGAGAGCTAATTCAATCAAGGAAACACTGCATGTTGGTGAAGGGCATATTGAAGAAGGATCAGCCGAGTGGTTCTTGTGGGAGAACAACTCCATTTGGCTCACTAACTTCACACACCATCAGGCTTCCAAGCAGCTCTCAAGGAAACTCAGTTTTCACACTCTATGCTTAGTGCCCTTTGAGTGCATTATCTAGGAATGAACCTGGTAGAGCATCCCACACAAACGAATGCTCCACATGCGGGTTTCACATGCCACCAACTCCACATTCACAGGCAACTTCAGCGCCACAGCCGTTTTCAGATAGCCCTCAATGCAAAGGCTCTAGACGCAACTATTGGTGTGAGAGCTAATTCAATCAAGGAAACACTGCATGTTGGTGAAGGGCATATTGAAGAAGGATCAGCCGAGTGGTTCTTGTGGTAGAACAACTCCATTTGGCTCACTAACTTCACACACCATCAGGCTTCCAAGCAGCTCTCAAGGAAACTCAGTTTTCACACTCTATGCTTAGTGCCCTTTGAGTGCATTATCTAGGAATGAACCTGGTAGAGCATCCCACACAAACGAATGCTCCACATGCGGGTTTCACATGCCACCAACTCCACATTCACAGGCAAATTCAGCGCCACAGCCGTTTTCAGATAGCCCTCAATGCAAAGGCTCTAAACGCAAACATTGGTGTGAGAGCTAATTCAATCAAGGAAACACTGCATGTTGGTGAAGGGCATATTGAAGAAGGATCAGCCGAGTGGTTCTTGTGGGAGAACAACTCCATTTGGCTCACTAACTTCACACACCATCAGGCTTCCAAGCAGCTCTCAAGGAAACTCAGTTTTCACACTCTATGCTTAGTGCTCTTTGTGTGCCCAGGACTGAAATGAAGCTTGGTCAGCATCCCACACAAACGAATGCTCCACATGCGGGTTTCACATGCCACCAACTCCACATTCACAGGCAACTTCAGCGCCACAGCCGTTTTCAGATAGCCCTCAATGCAAAGGCTCTAGACGCAAATATTGGTGTGAGAGCTAATTCAATCAAGGAAACACTGCATGTTGGTGAAGGGCATATTGAAGAAGGATCAGCCGAGTGGTTCTTGTGGGAGAACAACTCCATTTGGCTCACTAACTTCACACACCATCAGGCTTCCAAGCAGCTCTCAAGGAAACTCAGTTTTCACACTCTATGCTTAGTGCCCTTTGAATGCATTATCTAGGAATGAACCTGGTAGAGCATCCCACACAAACGAATGCTCCACATGCGGGTTTCACATGCCACCAACTCCACATTCACAGGCAACTTCAGCGCCACAGCCGTTTTCAGATAGCCCTCAATGCAAAGGCTCTAGACGCAAATATTGGTGTGAGAGCTAATTCAATCAAGGAAACACTGCATGTTGGTGAAGGGCATATTGAAGAAGGATCAGCCGAGTGGTTCTTGTGGGAGAACAACTCCATTTGGCTCACTAACTTCACACACCATCAGGCTTCCAGGCAGCTCTCAAGGAAACTCAGTTTTCACACTCTATGCTTAGTGCCCTTTGAATGCATTATCAAGGAATGAACCTGGTAGAGCATCCCACACAAACGAATGCTCCACATGCGGGTTTCACATGCCACCAACTCCACATTCACAGGCAACTTCAGCGCCACAGCCGTTTTCAGATAGCCCTCAATGCAAAGGCTCTAGACGCAAATATTGATGTGAGAGCTAATTCAATCAAGGAAACACTGCATGTTGGTGAAGGGCATATTGAAGAAGGATCAGCCGAGTGGTTCTTGTGGGAGAACAACTCCATTTGGCTCACTAACTTCACACACCATCAGGCTTCCAAGCAGCTCTCAAGGAAACTCAGTTTTCACACTCTATGCTTAGTGCTCTTTGTGTGCCCAGGACTGAAATGAAGCTTGGAGAGCATCCCACACAAACGAATGCTCCACATGCGGGTTTCACATGCCACCAACTCCACATTCACAGGCAACTTCAGCGCCACAGCCGTTTTCAGATAGCCCTCAATGCAAAGGCTCTAGACGCAAATATTGGTGTGAGAGCTAATTCAATCAAGGAAACACTGCATGTTGGTGAAGGGCATATTGAAGAAGGATCAGCCGAGTGGTTCTTGTGGGAGAACAACTCCATTTGGCTCACTAACTTCACACACCATCAGGCTTCCAAGCAGCTCTCAAGGAAACTCAGTTTTCACACTCTATGCTTAGTGCCCTTTGAGTGCATTATCTAGGAATGAACCTGGTAGAGCATCCCACACAAACGAATGCTCCACATGCGGGTTTCACATGCCACCAACTCCACATTCACAGGCAACTTCAGCGCCACAGCCGTTTTCAGATAGCCCTCAATGCAAAGGCTCTAGACGCAAATATTGGTGTGAGAGCTAATTCAATCAAGGAAACACTGCATGTTGGTGAAGGGCATATTGAAGAAGGATCAGCCGAGTGGTTCTTGTGGGAGAACAACTCCATTTGGCTCACTAACTTCACACACCATCAGGCTTCCAAGCAGCTCTCAAGGAAACTCAGTTTTCACACTCTATGCTTAGTGCTCTTTGTGTGCCCAGGACTGAAATGAAGCTTGGTCAGCATCCCACACAAACGAATGCTCCACATGGGGGTTTCACATGCCACCAACTCCACATTCACAGGCAACTTCAGCGCCACAGCCGTTTTCAGATAGCCCTCAATGCAAAGGCTCTAGACGCAAATATTGGTGTGAGAGCTAATTCAATCAAGGAAACACTGCATGTTGGTGAAGGGCATATTGAAGAAGGATCAGCCGAGTGGTTCTTGTGGGAGAACAACTCCATTTGGCTCACTAACTTCACACACCATCAGGCTTCCAAGCAGCTCTCAAGGAAACTCAGTTTTCACACTCTATGCTTAGTGCCCTTTGAGTGCATTATCTAGGAATGAACCTGGTAGAGCATCCCACACAAACGAATGCTCCACATGCGGGTTTCACATGCCACCAACTCCACATTCACAGGCAACTTCAGCGCCACAGCCGTTTTCAGATAGCCCTCAATGCAAAGGCTCTAGACGCAAATATTGGTGTGAGAGCTAATTCAATCAAGGAAACACTGCATGTTGGTGAAGGGCATATTGAAGAAGGATCAGCCGAGTGGTTCTTGTGGGAGAACAACTCCATTTGGCTCACTAACTTCACACACCATCAGGCTTCCAAGCAGCTCTCAAGGAAACTCAGTTTTCACACTCTATGCTTAGTGCCCTTTGTATGGCTAGCACTGAAATGAACCTGGTAGAGCATCCCACACAAACGAATGCTCCACATGCGGGTTTCACATGCCACCAACTCCACATTCACAGGCAACTTCAGCGCCACAGCCGTTTTCAGATAGCCCTCAATGCAAAGGCTCTAGACGCAAATATTGGTGTGAGAGCTAATTCAATCAAGGAAACACTGCATGTTGGTGAAGGGCATATTGAAGAAGGATCAGCCGAGCGGTTCTTGTGGGAGAACAACTCCATTTGGCTCACTAACTTCACACACCATCAGGCTTCCAAGCAGCTCTCAAGGAAACTCAGTTTTCACACTCTATGCTTAGTGCTCTTTGTGTGCCTAGGACTGAAGTGAAGCTTGGTCAGCATCCCACACAAACGAATGCTCCACATGCGGGTTTCACATGCCACCAACTCCACATTCACAGGCAACTTCAGCGCCACAGCCGTTTTCAGATAGCCCTCAATGCAAAGGCTCTAGACGCAACTATTGGTGTGAGAGCTAATTCAATCAAGGAAACACTGCATGTTGGTGAAGGGCATATTGAAGAAGGATCAGCCAAGTGGTTCTTGTGGGAGAACAACTCCATTTGGCTCACTAACTTCACACACCATCAGGCTTCCAAGCAGCTCTCAAGGAAACTCAGTTTTCACACTCTATGCTTAGTGCTCTTTGTGTGCCCAGGACTGAAATGAAGCTTGGTCAGCATCCCACACAAACGAATGCTCCACATGCGGGTTTCACATGCCACCAACTCCACATTCACAGGCAACTTCAGTGCCACAGCTGTTTTCAGATAGCCCTCAATGCAAAGGCTCTAGACGCAAATATTGGTGTGAGAGCTAATTCAATCAAGGAAACACTGCATGTTGGTGAAGGGCATATTGAAGAAGGATCAGCCGAGTGGTTCTTGTGGGAGAACAACTTCATTTGGCTCACTAACTTCACACACCATCAGGCTTCCAAGCAGATCTCAAGGAAACTCAGTTTTCACACTCTATGCTTAGTGCCCTTTGAGTGCATTATCTAGGAATGAACCTGGTAGAGCATCCCACACAAACGAATGCTCCACATGCCGGTTTCACATGCCACCAACTCCACATTCACAGGCAACTTCAGCGCCACAGCCGTTTTCAGATAGCCCTCAATGCAAAGGCTCTAGATGCAAATATTGGTGTGAGAGCTAATTCAATCAAGGAAACACTGCATGTTGGTGAAGGGCAGGTTGAAGAAGTATCAGCCGAGTGGTTCTTGTGGGAGAACAACTCCATTTGGCTCACTAACTTCACACACCATCAGGCTTCCAAGCAGCTCTCAAGGAAACTCAGTTTTCACACTCTATGCTTAGTGCCCTTTGAGTGCATTATCTAGGAATGAACCTGGTAGAGCATCCCACACAAACGAATGCTCCACATGCGGGTTTCACATGCCACCAACTCCACATTCACAGGCAACTTCAGCGCCACAGCCGTTTTCAGATAGCCCTCAATGCAAAGGCTCTAGACGCAACTATTGGTGTGAGAGCTAATTCAATCAAGGAAACACTGCATGTTGGTGAAGGGCATATTGAAGAAGGATCAGCCGAGTGGTTCTTGTGGGAGAACAACTCCATTTGGCTCACTAACTTCACACACCATCAGGCTTCCAAGCAGCTCTCAAGGAAACTCAGTTTTCACACTCTATGCTTAGTGCTCTTTGTGTGCCCAGGACTGAAATGAAGGTTGGTCAGCATCCCACACAAACGAATGCTCCACATGCGGGTTTCACATGCCACCAACTCCACATTCACAGGCAACTTCAGCGCCACAGCCGTTTTCAGATAGCCCTCAATGCAAAGGCTCTAGACGCAAATATTGGTGTGAGAGCTAATTCAATCAAGGAAACACTGCATGTTGGTGAAGGGCATATTTAAGAAGGATCAGCCGAGTGGTTCTTGTGGGAGAACAACTCCATTTGGCTCACTAACTTCACACACCATCAGGCTTCCAAGCAGCTCTCAAGGAAACTCAGTTTTCACACTCTATGCTTAGTGCCCTTTGAATGCATTATCAAGGAATGAACCTGGTAGAGCATCCCACACAAACGAATGCTCCACATGCGGGTTTCACATGCCACCAACTCCACATTCACAGGCAACTTCAGCGCCACAGCCGTTTTCAGATAGCCCTCAATGCAAAGGCTCTAGACGCAAATATTGATGTGAGAGCTAATTCAATCAAGGAAACACTGCATGTTGGTGAAGGGCATATTGAAGAAGGATCAGCCGAGTGGTTCTTGTGGGAGAACAACTCCATTTGGCTCACTAACTTCACACACCATCAGGCTTCCAAGCAGCTCTCAAGGAAACTCAGTTTTCACACTCTATGCTTAGTGCTCTTTGTGTGCCCAGGACTGAAAAAAACCTGGTAGAGCATCCCACACAAACGAATGCTCCACATGCGGGTTTCACATGCCACCAACTCCACATTCACAGGCAACTTCAGCGCCACAGCCGTTTTCAGATAGCCCTCAATGCAAAGGCTCTAGACGCAAATATTGGTGTGAGAGCTAATTCAATCAAGGAAACACTGCATGTTGGTGAAGGGCATATTGAAGAAGGATCAGCCGAGTGGTTCTTGTGGGAGAACAACTCCATTTGGCTCACTAACTTCACACACCATCAGGCTTCCAAGCAGCTCTCAAGGAAACTCAGTTTTCACACTCTATGCTTAGTGCTCATTGTGTGCCCAGGACTGAAATGAAGCTTGGTCAGCATCCCACACAAACGAATGCTCCACATGCGGGTTTCACATGCCACCAACTCCACATTCACAGGCAACTTCAGCGCCACAGCCGTTTTCAGATAGCCCTCAATGCAAAGGCTCTAGACGCAAATATTGGTGTGAGAGCTAATTCAATCAAGGAAACACTGCATGTTGGTGAAGGGCATATTGAAGAAGGATCAGCCGAGTGGTTCTTGTGGGAGAACAACTCCATTTGGCTCACTAACTTCACACACCATCAGGCTTCCAAGCAGCTCTCAAGGAAACTCAGTTTTCACACTCTATGCTTAGTGCTCATTGTGTGCCCAGGACTGAAATGAAGCTTGGTCAGCATCCCACACAAACGAATGCTCCACATGCGGGTTTCACATGCCACCAACTCCACATTCACAGGCAACTTCAGCGCCACAGCCGTTTTCAGATAGCCCTCAATGCAAAGGCTCTAGACGCAAATATTGGTGTGAGAGCTAATTCAATCAAGGAAACACTGCATGTTGGTGAAGGGCATATTGAAGAAGGATCAGCCGAGTGGTTCTTGTGGGAGAACAACTCCATTTGGCTCACTAACTTCACACACCATCAGGCTTCCAAGCAGCTCTCAAGGAAACTCAGTTTTCACACTCTATGCTTAGTGCCCTTTGAGTGCATTATCTAGGAATGAACCTGGTAGAGCATCCCACACAAACGAATGCTCCACATGCGGGTTTCACATGCCACCGACTCCACATTCACAGGCAACTTCAGCGCCACAGCCGTTTTCAGATAGCCCTCAATGCAAAGGCTCTAAACGCAAACATTGGTGTGAGAGCTAATTCAATCAAGGAAACACTGCATGTTGGTGAAGGGCATATTGAAGAAGGATCAGCCGAGTGGTTCTTGTGGGAGAACAACTCCATTTGGCTCACTAACTTCACACACCATCAGGCTTCCAAGCAGCTCTCAAGGAAACTCAGTTTTCACACTCTATGCTTAGTGCTCTTTGTGTGCCCAGGACTGAAATGAAGCTTGGTCAGCATCCCACACAAACGAATGCTCCACATGCGGGTTTCACATGCCACCAACTCCACATTCACAGGCAACTTCAGCGCCACAGCCGTTTTCAGATAGCCCTCAATGCAAAGGCTCTAGACGCAAATATTGGTGTGAGAGCTAATTCAATCAAGGAAACACTGCATGTTGGTGAAGGGCATATTGAAGAAGGATCAGCCGAGTGGTTCTTGTGGGAGAACAACTCCATTTGGCTCACTAACTTCACACACCATCAGGCTTCCAAGCAGCTCTCAAGGAAACTCAGTTTTCACACTCTATGCTTAGTGCCCTTTGAGTGCATTATCTAGGAATGAACCTAGTAGAGCATCCCACACAAACGAATGCTCCACATGCGGGTTTCACATGCCAGCAACTCCACATTCACAGGCAACTTCAGCGCCACAGCCGTTTTCAGATAGCCCTCAATGCAAAGGCTCTAGACGCAAATATTGGTGTGAGAGCTAATTCAATCAAGGAAACACTGCATGTTGGTGAAGGGCATATTGAAGAAGGATCAGCCGAGTGGTTCTTGTGGGAGAACAACTCCATTTGGCTCACTAACTTCACACACCATCAGGCTTCCAAGCAGCTCTCAAGGAAACTCAGTTTTCACACTCTATGCTTAGTGCCCTTTGAGTGCATTATCTAGGAATGAACCTGGTAGAGCATCCCACACAAACGAATGCTCCACATGCGGGTTTCACATGCCACCAACTCCACATTCACAGGCAACTTCAGCGCCACAGCCGTTTTCAGATAGCCCTCAATGCAAAGGCTCTAGACGCAAATATTGGTGTGAGAGCTAATTCAATCAAGGAAACACTGCATGTTGGTGAAGGGCATATTGAAGAAGGATCAGCTGAGTGGTTCTTGTGGGAGAACAACTCCATTTGGCTCACTAACTTCACACACCATCAGGCTTCCAAGCAGCTCTCAAGGAAACTCAGTTTTCACACTCTATGCTTAGTGCCCTTTGAGTGCATTATCTAGGAATGAACCTGGTAGAGCATCCCACACAAACGAATGCTCCACATGCGGGTTTCACATGCCACCAACTCCACATTCACAGGCAACTTCAGCGCCACAGCCGTTTTCAGATAGCCCTCAATGCAAAGGCTCTAGACGCAAATATTGGTGTGAGAGCTAATTCAATCAAGGAAACACTGCATGTTGGTGAAGGGCATATTGAAGAAGGATCAGCCGAGTGGTTCTTGTGGGAGAACAACTCCATTTGGCTCACTAACTTCACACACCATCAGGCTTCCAAGCAGCTCTCAAGGAAACTCAGTTTTCACACTCTATGCTTAGTGCCCTTTGAGTGCATTATCTAGGAATGAACCTGGTAGAGCATCCCACACAAACGAATGCTCCACATGCGGGTTTCACATGCCACCAACTCCACATTCACAGGCAACTTCAGCGCCACAGCCGTTTTCAGATAGCCCTCAATGCAAAGGCTCTAGACGCAAATATTGGTGTGAGAGCTAATTCAATCAAGGAAACACTGCATGTTGGTGAAGGGCATATTGAAGAAGGATCAGCCGAGTGGTTCTTGTGGGAGAACAACTCCATTTGGCTCACTAACTTCACACACCATCAGGCTTCCAAGCAGCTCTCAAGGAAACTCAGTTTTCACACTCTATGCTTAGTGCCCTTTGAGTGCATTATCTAGGAATGAACCTAGTAGAGCATCCCACACAAACGAATGCTCCACATGCGGGTTTCACATGCCACCAACTCCACATTCACAGGCAACTTCAGCGCCACAGCCGTTTTCAGATAGCCCTCAATGCAAAGGCTCTAGACGCAAATATTGGTGTGAGAGCTAATTCCATCAAGGAAACACTGCATGTTGGTGAAGGGCATATTGAAGAAGGATCAGCCGAGTGGTTCTTGTGGGAGAACAACTCCATTTGGCTCACTAACTTCACACACCATCAGGCTTCCAAGCAGCTCTCAAGGAAACTCAGTTTTCACACTCTATGCTTAGTGCCCTTTGAGTGCATTATCTAGGAATGAACCTAGTAGAGCATCCCACACAAACGAATGCTCCACATGCGGGTTTCACATGCCACCAACTCCACATTCACAGGCAACTTCAGCGCCACAGCCGTTTTCAGATAGCCCTCAATGCAAAGGCTCTAGACGCAAATATTGGTGTGAGAGCTAATTCAATCAAGGAAGCACTGCATGTTGGTGAAGGGCATATTGAAGAAGAATCAGCCGAGTGGTTCTTGTGGGAGAATAACTCCATTTGGCTCACTAACTTCACACACCATCAGGCTTCCAAGCAGCTCTCAAGGAAACTCAGTTTTCACACTCTATGCTTAGTGCCCTTTGTGTGCCTAGGACTGAAATGAAGCTTGGTCAGCATCCCACACAAACGAATGCTCCACATGCGGGTTTCACATGCCACCAACTCCACATTCACAGGCAACTTCAGCGCCACAGCCGTTTTCAGATAGCCCTCAATGCAAAGGCTCTAGACGCAAATATTGGTGTGAGAGCTAATTCAATCAAGGAAACACTGCATGTTGGTGAAGGGCATATTGAAGAAGGATCAGCCGAGTGGTTCTTGTGGGAGAACAACTCCATTTGGCTCACTAACTTCACACACCATCAGGCTTCCAAGCAGCTCTCAAGGAAACTCAGTTTCCACACTCTATGCTTAGTGCCCTTTGAGTGCCTAGGACTAAAGTGAAGCTTGGTCAGCATCCCACACAAACGAATGCTCCACATGCGGGTTTCACATGCCAGCAACTCCACATTCACAGGCAACTTCAGCGCCACAGCCGTTTTCAGATAGCCCTCAATGCAAAGGCTCTAGACGCAAATATTTGTGTGAGAGCTAATTCAATCAAGGAAACACTGCATGTTGGTGAAGGGCATATTGAAGAAGGATCAGCCGAGTGGTTCTTGTGGGAGAACAACTCCATTTGGCTCACTAACTTCACACACCATCAGGCTTCCAAGCAGCTCTCAAGGAAACTCAGTTTTCACACTCTATGCTTAGTGCCCTTTGAGTGCATTATCTAGGAATGAACCTAGTAGAGCATCCCACACAAACGAATGCTCCACATGCGGGATTCACATGCCACCAACTCCACATTCACAGGCAACTTCAGCGCCACAGCCGTTTTCAGATAGCCCTCAATGCAAAGGCTCTAGACGCAAATATTGGTGTGAGAGCTAATTCAATCAAGGAAACACTGCATGTTGGTGAAGGGCATATTGAAGAAGGATCAGCCGAGTGGTTCTGGTGGGAGAACAACTCCATTTGGCTCACTAACTTCACACACCATCAGGCTTCCAAGCAGCTCTCAAGGAAACTCAGTTTTCACACTCTATGTTTAGTGCCCTTTGAATGCATTATCTAGGAATGAACCTGGTAGAGCATCCCACACAAACGAATGCTCCACATGCGGGTTTCACATGCCAGCAACTCCACATTCACAGGCAACTTCAGCGCCACAGCCATTTTCAGATAGCCCTCAATGCAAAGGCTCTAGACGCAAATATTGGTGTGAGAGCTAATTCAATCAAGGAAACACTGCATGTTGGTGAAGGGCATATTGAAGAAGGATCAGCCGAGTGGTTCTTGTGGGAGAACAACTCCATTTGGCTCACTAACTTCACACACCATCAGGCTTCCAAGCAGCTCTCAAGGAAACTCAGTTTTCACACTGTATGCTTAGTGCTCTTTGTGTGCCTAGGACTGAAGTGAAGCTTGATCAGCATCCCACACAAACGAATGCTCCACATGCGGGTTTCACATGCCAGCAACTCCACATTCACAGGCAACTTCAGCGCCACAGCCGTTTTCAGATAGCCCTCAATGCAAAGGCTCTAGACGCAAATATTGGTGTGAGAGCTAATTCAATCAAGGAAACACTGCATGTTGGTGAAGGGCATATTGAAGAAGGATCAGCCGAGTGGTTCTTGTGGGAGAACAACTCCATTTGGCTCACTGACTTCACACACCATCAGGCTTCCAAGCAGCTCTCAAGGAAACTCAGTTTTCACACTCTATGCTAGTGCCCTTTGTATGGCTAGGACTGAAATGAACCTGGTAGAGCATCCCACACAAACGAATGCTCCACATGCGGGTTTCACATGCCACCAACTCCACATTCACAGGCAACTTCAGCGCCACAGCCGTTTTCAGATAGCCCTCAATGCAAAGGCTCTAGACGCAAATATTGGTGTGAGAGCTAATTCAATCAAGGAAACACTGCATGTTGGTGAAGGGCATATTGAAGAAGGATCAGCCGAGTGGTTCTTGTGGGAGAACAACTCCATTTGGCTCACTAACTTCACACACCATCAGGCTTCCAAGCAGCTCTCAAGGAAACTCAGTTTTCACACTCTATGTTTAGTGCCCTTTGAATGCATTATCTAGGAATGAACCTGGTAGAGCATCCCACACAAACGAATGCTCCACATGCGGGTTTCACATGCCACCAACTCCACATTCACAGGCAACTTCAGCGCCACAGCCGTTTTCAGATAGCCCTCAATGCAAAGGCTCTAGACACAAATATTGGTGTGAGAGCTAATTCAATCAAGGAAACACTGCATGTTGGTGAAGGGCATATTGAAGAAGGATCAGCCGAGTGGTTCTTGTGGGAGAACAACTTCATTTGGCTCACTAACTTCACACACCATCAGGCTTCCAAGCAGCTCTCAAGGAAACTCAGTTTTCACACTCTATGTTTAGTGCCATTTGAATGCATTATCTAGGAATGAACCTGGTAGAGCATCCCACACAAACGAATGCTCCACATGCGGGTTTCACATGCCAGCAACTCCACATTCACAGGCAACTTCAGCGCCACAGCCGTTTTCAGATAGCCCTCAATGCAAAGGCTCTAGACGCAAATATTGGTGTGAGAGCTAATTCAATCAAGGAAACACTGCATGTTGGTGAAGGGCATATTGAAGAAGGATCAGCCGAGTGGTTCTTGTGGGAGAACAACTCCATTTGGCTCACTAACTTCACACACCATCAGGCTTCCAAGCAGCTCTCAAGGAAACTCAGTTTTCACACTCTATGCTTACTGCTCTTTGTGTGCCTAGGACCGAAATGAAACTTGGTCAGCATCCCACACAAACGAATGCTCCACATGCGGGTTTCACATGCCAGCAACTCCACATTCACAGGCAACTTCAGCGCCACAGCCGTTTTCAGATAGCCCTCAATGCAAAGGCTCTAGACGCAAATATTGGTGTGAGAGCTAATTCAATCAAGGAAACACTGCATGTTGGTGAAGGGCATATTGAAGAAGGATCAGCCGAGTGGTTCTTGTGGGAGAACAACTCCATTTGGCTCACTAACTTCACACACCATCAGGCTTCCAAGCAGCTCTCAAGGAAAATCAGTTTTCACACTGTATGCTTAGTGCTCTTTGTGTGCCTAGTACTGGAGTGAAGCTTGATCAGCATCCCACACAAACGAATGCTCCACATGCGGGTTTCACATGCCACCAACTCCACATTCACAGGCAACTTCAGCGCCACAGCCGTTTTCAGATAGCCCTCAATGCAAAGGCTCTAGACGCAAATATTGGTGTGAGAGCTAATTCAATCAAGGAAACACTGCATGTTGGTGAAGGGCATATTGAAGAAGGATCAGCCGAGTGGTTCTTGTGGGAGAACAACTCCATTTGGCTCACTAACTTCACACACCATCAGGCTTCCAAGCAGCTCTCAAGGAAACTCAGTTTTCACACTCTATGCTTAGTGCCCTTTGTATGGCTAGGACTGAAATGAACCTGGTAGAGCATCCCACACAAACGAATGCTCCACATGCGGGTTTCACATGCCACCAACTCCACATTCACAGGCAACTTCAGCGCCACAGCCGTTTTCAGATACCCTCAATGCAAAGGCTCTAGACGCAAATATTGGTGTGAGAGCTAATTCAATCAAGGAAACACTGCATGTTGGTGAAGGGCATATTGAAGAAGGATCAGCCGAGTGGTTCTTGTGGGAGAACAACTCCATTTGGCTCACTAATTTCACACACCATCAGGCTTCCAAGCAGCTCTCAAGGAAACTCAGTTTTCACACTGTATGTTTAGTGCCCTTTGAATGCATTATCTAGGAATGAACCTGGTAGAGCATCCCACACAAACGAATGCTCCACATGCGGGTTTCACATGCCACCAACTCCACATTCACAGGCAACTTCAGCGCCACAGCCGTTTTCAGATAGCCCTCAATGCAAAGGCTCTAGACGCAAATATTGGTGTGAGAGCTAATTCAATCAAGGAAACACTGCATGTTGGTGAAGGGCATATTGAAGAAGGATCAGCCGAGTGGTTCTTGTGGGAGAACAACTCCATTTGGCTCACTAACTTCACACACCATCAGGCTTCCAAGCAGCTCTCAAGGAAACTCAGTTTTCACACTCTATGCTTAGTGCTCTTTGTGTGCCTAGGACTGAAATGAAGCTTGGTCAGCATCCCACACAAACGAATGCTCCACATGCGGGTTTCACATGCCACCAACTCCACATTCACAGGCAACTTCAGCGCCACAGCCGTTTTCAGATAGCCCTCAATGCAAAGGCTCTAGACGCAAATATTGGTGTGAGAGCTAATTCAATCAAGGAAACACTGCATGTTGGTGAAGGGCATATTGAAGAAGGATCAGCCGAGTGGTTCTTGTGGGAGAACAACTCCATTTGGCTCACTAACTTCACACACCATCAGGCTTCCAAGCAGCTTTCAAGGAAACTCAGTTTTCACACTGTATGCTTAGTGCTCTTTGTGTGCCTAGTACTGAAGTGAAGCTTGATCAGCATCCCACACAAACGAATGCTCCACATGCGGGTTTCACATGCCACCAACTCCACATTCTCAGGCAACTTCAGCGCCACAGCCGTTTTCAGATAGCCCTCAATGCAAAGGCTCTAGACGCAAATATTGGTGTGAGAGCTAATTCAATCAAGGAAACACTGAATGTTGGTGAAGGGCATATTGAAGAAGGATCAGCCGAGTGGTTCTTGTGGGAGAACAACTCCATTTGGCTCACTGACTTCACACACCATCAGACTTCCAAGCAGCTCTCAAGGAAACTCAGTTTTCACACTCTATGCTTAGTGCCCTTTGTATGGCTAGGACTGAAATGAACCTGGTAGAGCATCCCACACAAACGAATGCTCCACATGCGGGTTTCACATGCCACCAACTCCACATTCACAGGCAACTTCAGCGCCACAGCCGTTTTCAGATAGCCCTCAATGCAAAGGCTCTAGACACAAATATTGGTGTGAGAGCTAATTCAATCAAGGAAACACTGCATGTTGGTGAAGGGCATATTGAAGAAGGATCAGCCGAGTGGTTCTTGTGGGAGAACAACTCCATTTGGCTCACTAACTTCACACACCATCAGGCTTCCAAGCAGCTCTCAAGGAAACTCAGTTTTCACACTCTATGCTTAGTGCCCTTTGAGTGCCTAGGACTGAAATGAAGCTTGGAGAGCATCCCTCATAAACGAATGCTCCACATGCGGGTTTCACATGCCACCAACTCCACATTCACAGGCAACTTCAGCGCGACAGCCGTTTTCAGATAGCCCTCAATGCAAAGGCTCTAGACGCAAATATTGGTGTGAGAGCTAATTCAATCAAGGAAACACTGCATGTTGGTGAAGCACATATTGAAGAAGGATCAGCCGAGTGGTTCTTGTGGGAGAACAACTCCATTTGGCTCACTAACTTCACACACCATCAGGCTTCCAAGCAGCTCTCAAGGAAACTCAGTTTTCACACTCTATGCTTACTGCACTTTGTGTGCCTAGGACCGAAATGAAGCTTGGTCAGCATCCCACACAAACGAATGCTCCACATGCGGGTTTCACATGCCAGCAACTCCACATTCACAGGCAACTTCAGCGCCACAGCCGTTTTCAGATAGCCCTCAATGCAAAGGCTCTAGACGCAAATATTGGTGTGAGAGCTAATTCAATCAAGGAAACACTGCATGTTGGTGAAGGGCATATTGAAGAAGGATCAGCCGAGTGGTTCTTGTGGGAGAACAACTCCATTTGGCTCACTAACTTCACACACCATCAGGCTTCCAAGCAGCTCTCAAGGAAACTCAGTTTTCACACTCTATGTTTAGTGCCCTTTGAGTGCATTATCTAGGAATGAACCTGGTAGAGCATCCCACACAAACGAATGCTCCACATGCGGGTTTCACATGCCAGCAACTCCACATTCACAGGCAACTTCAGCGACACAGCCATTTTCAGATAGCCCTCAATGCAAAAGCACTAGACGCAAATATTGGTGTGAGAGCTAAATCAATCAAGGAAACACTGCATGTTGGTGAAGGGCATATTGAAGAAGGATCAGCCGAGTGGTTCTTGTGGAAGAACAACTCCATTTGGCTCACTAACTTCACACACCATCAGGCTTCCAAGCAGCTCTCAAGGAAACTCAGTTTTCACATTCTATGCTTAGTGCCCTTTGAGTGCATTATCTAGGAATGAACCTAGTAGAGCATCCCACACAAACGAATGCTCCACATGCGGGTTCCACATGCCACCAACTCCACATTCACAGGCAACTTCAGCGCCACAGCCGTTTTCAGATAGCCCTCAATGCAAAGGCTCTAGACGCAAATATTGGTGTGAGAGCTAATTCAATCAAGGAAACACTGCATGTTGGTGAAGGGCATATTGAAGAAGGATCAGCCGAGTGGTTCTTGTGGGAGAACAACTCCATTTGGCTCACTAACTTCACACACCATCAGGCTTCCAAGCAGCTCTCAAGGAAACTGTTTTCACACTCTATGCTTAGTGCCCTTTGTGTGCCTAGGACTTAAAAGAAGCTTGGTCAGCAATCCACACAAACGAATGCTCCACATGCGGGTTTCACATGCCACCAACTCCACATTCACAGGCAACTTCAGCGCCACAGCCGTTTTCAGATAGCCCTCAATGCAAAGGCTCTAGACGCAAATATTGGTGTGAGAGCTAATTCAATCAAGGAAACACTGCATGTTGGTGAAGGGCATATTGAAGAAGGATCAGCCGAGTGGTTCTTGTGGGAGAACAACTCCATTTGGCTCACTAACTTCACACACCATCAGGCTTCCAAGCAGCTCTCAAGGAAACTCAGTTTTCACACTCTATGCTTAGTGCCCTTTGAGTGCATTATCTACGAATGAACCTGGTAGAGCATCCCACACAAACGAATGCTCCACATGCGGGATTCACATGCCACCAACTCCACATTCACAGGCAACTTCAGCGCCACAGCCGTTTTCAGATAGCCCTCAATGCAAAGGCTCTAGACGCAAATATTGGTGTGAGAGCTAATTCAATCAAGGAAACACTGCAAGTTGGTGAAGGGCATATTGAAGAAGGATCAGCCGAGTGGTTCTTGTGGGAGAACAACTCCATTTGGCTCACTAACTTCACACACCATCAGGCTTCCAAGCAGCTCTCAAGGAAACTCAGTTTTCACACTGTATGTTTAGTGCCCTTTGAATGCATTATCTAGGAATGAACCTGGTAGAGCATCCCACACAAACGAATGCTCCACATGCGGGTTTCACATGCCACCAACTCCACATTCACAGGCAACTTCAGCGCCACAGCCGTTTTCAGATAGCCCTCAATGCAAAGGCTCTAGACGCAAATATTGGTGTGAGAGCTAATTCAATCAAGGAAACACTGCATGTTGGTGAAGGGCATATTGAAGAAGGATCAGCCGAGTGGTTCTTGTGGGAGAACAACTCCATTTGGCTCACTGACTTCACACACCATCAGGCTTCCAAGCAGCTCTCAAGGAAACTCAGTTTTCACACTCTATGTTTAGTGCCCTTTGTATGGCTAGGACTGAAATGAACCTGGTAGAGCATCCCACACAAACGAATGCTCCACATGCGGGTTTCACATGCCACCAACTCCACATTCACAGGCAACTTCAGCGCCACAGCCGTTTTCAGATACCCTCAATGCAAAGGCTCTAGACGCAAATATTGGTGTGAGAGCTAATTCAATCAAGGAAACACTGCATGTTGGTGAAGGGCATATTGAAGAAGGATCAGCCGAGTGGTTCTTGTGGGAGAACAACTCCATTTGGCTCACTAACTTCACACACCATCAGGCTTCCAAGCAGCTCTCAAGGAAACTCAGTTTTCACACTCTATGTTTAGTGCCCTTTGAATGCATTATCTAGGAATGAACCTGGTAGAGCATCCCACACAAACGAATGCTCCACATGCGGGTTTCACATGCCACCAACTCCACATTCACAGGCAACTTCAGTGCCACAGCCGTTTTCAGATAGCCCTCAATGCAAAGGCTCTAGACGCAAATATTGGTGTGAGAGCTAATTCAATCAAGGAAACACTGCATGTTGGTGAAGGGCATATTGAAGAAGGATCAGCCGAGTGGTTCTTGTGGGAGAACAACTCCATTTGGCTCACTAACTTCACACACCATCAGGCTTCCAAGCAGCTCTCAAGGAAACTCAGTTTTCACACTGTATGTTTAGTGCCATTTGAATGCATTATCTAGGAATGAACCTGGTAGAGCATCCCAAACAAACGAATGCTCCACATGCGGGTTTCACATGCCACCAACTCCACATTCACAGGCAACTTCAGCGCCACAGCCGTTTTCAGATAGCCCTCAATGCAAAGGCTCTAGACGCAAATATTGGTGTGAGAGCTAATTCAATCAAGGAAACACTGCATGTTGGTGAAGGGCATATTGAAGAAGGATCAGCCGAGTGGTTCTTGTGGGAGAACAACTCCATTTGGCTCACTAACTTCACACACCATCAGGCTTCCAAGCAGCTCTCAAGGAAACTCAGTTTTCACACTCTATGCTTAGTGCCCTTTGTGTGCCTAGGACTGAAATGAAGCTTGGTCAGCATCCCACACAAACGAATGCTCCACATGCGGGTTTCACATGCCACCAACTCCACATTCACAGGCAACTTCAGCGCCACAGCCGTTTTCAGATAGCCCTCAATGCAAAGGCTCTAGACGCAAATATTGGTGTGAGAGCTAATTCAATCAAGGAAACACTGCATGTTGGTGAAGGGCATATTGAAGAAGGATCAGCCGAGTGGTTCTTGTGGGAGAACAACTCCATTTGGCTCACTAACTTCACACACCATCAGGCTTCCAAGCAGCTTTCAAGGAAACTCAGTTTTCACACTGTATGCTTAGTGCTCTTTGTGTGCCTAGTACTGAAGTGAAGCTTGATCAGCATCCCACACAAACGAATGCTCCACATGCGGGTTTCACATGCCACCAACTCCACATTCTCAGGCAACTTCAGCGCCACAGCCGTTTTCAGATAGCCCTCAATGCAAAGGCTCTAGACGCAAATATTGGTGTGAGAGCTAATTCAATCAAGGAAACACTGAATGTTGGTGAAGGGCATATTGAAGAAGGATCAGCCGAGTGGTTCTTGTGGGAGAACAACTCCATTTGGCTCACTAACTTCACACACCATCAGGCTTCCAAGCAGCTCTCAAGGAAACTCAGTTTTCACACTCTATGTTTAGTGCCCTTTGAGTGCATTATCTAGGAATGAACCTGGTAGAGCATCCCACACAAACGAATGCTCCACATGCGGGTTTCACATGCCAGCAACTCCACATTCACAGGCAACTTCAGCGACACAGCCATTTTCAGATAGCCCTCAATGCAAAAGCTCTAGACGCAAATATTGGTGTGAGAGCTAATTCAATCAAGGAAACACTGCATGTTGGTGAAGGGCATATTGAAGAAGGATCAGCCGAGTGGTTCTTGTGGGAGAACAACTCCATTTGGCTCACTAACTTCACACACCATCAGGCTTCCAAGCAGCTCTCAAGGAAACTCAGTTTTCACACTCTATGCTTAGTGCCCTTTGTGTGCCTAGGACTTAAATGAAGCTTGGTCAGCATCCCACACAAACGAATGCTCCACATGCGGGTTTCACATGCCACCAACTCCACATTCACAGGCAACTTCAGCGCCACAGCCGTTTTCAGATAGCCCTCAATGCAAAGGCTCTAGACGCAAATATTGGTGTGAGAGCTAATTCAATCAAGGAAACACTGCATGTTGGTGAAGGGCATATTGAAGAAGGATCAGCCGAGTGGTTCTTGTGGGAGAACAACTCCATTTGGCTCACTAACTTCACACACCATCAGGCTTCCAAGCAGCTCTCAAGGAAACTCAGTTTTCAGACTCTATGCTTAGTGCCCTTTGAGTGCATTATCTACGAATGAACCTGGTAGAGCATCCCACACAAACGAATGCTCCACATGCGGGATTCACATGCCACCAACTCCACATTCACAGGCAACTTCAGCGCCACAGCAATTTTCAGATAGCCCTCAATGCAAAGGCTCTAGACGCAAATATTGGTGTGAGAGCTAATTCAATCAAGGAAACACTGCATGTTGGTGAAGGGCATATTGAAGAAGGATCAGCCGAGTGGTTCTTGTGGGAGAACAACTCCATTTGGCTCACTAACTTCACACACCATCAGGCTTCCAAGCAGCTCTCAAGGAAACTCAGTTTTCACATTCTATGCTTAGTGCCCTTTGAGTGCATTATCTAGGAATGAACCTAGTAGAGTATCCCACACAAACGAATGCTCCACATGCGGGTTTCACATGCCACCAACTCCACATTCACAGGCAACTTCAGCGCCACAGCCGTTTTCAGATAGCCCTCAATGCAAAGGCTCTTGACGCAAATATTGGTGTGAGAGCTAATTCAATCAAGGAAACACTGCATGTTGGTGAAGGGCATATTGAAGAAGGATCAGTCGAGTGGTTCTTGTGGGAGAACAACTCCATTTGGCTCACTAACTTCACACACCATCAGGCTTCCAAGCAGCTCTCAAGGAAACTCAGTTTTCACACTCTATGCTTAGTGCCCTTTGAGTGCCTAGGACTAAAGTGAAGCTTGGTCAGCATCCCACACAAACGAATGCTCCACATGCGGGTTTCACATGCCAGCAACTCCACATTCACAGGCAACTTCAGCGCCACAGCCGTTTTCAGATAGCCCTCAATGCAAAGGCTCTAGACGCAAATATTGGTGTGAGAGCTAATTCAATCAAGGAAACACTGCATGTTGGTGAAGGGCATATTGAAGAAGGATCAGCCGAGTGGTTCTTGTGGGAGAACAACTCCATTTGGCTCACTAACTTCACACACCATCAGGCTTCCAAGCAGCTCTCAAGGAAACTCAGTTTTCACACTCTATGCTTAGTGCCCTTTGAGTGCATTATCTAGGAATGAACCTGGTAGAGCATCCCACACAAACGAATGCTCCACATGCGGGATTCACATGCCACCAACTCCACATTCACAGGCAACTTCAGCGCCACAGCCGTTTTCAGATAGCCCTCAATGCAAAGGCTCTAGACGCAAATATTGGTGTGAGAGCTAATTCAATCAAGGAAACACTGCATGTTGGTGAAGGGCATATTGAAGAAGGATCAGCCGAGTGGTTCTTGTGGGAGAACAACTCCATTTGGCTCACTAACTTCACACACCATCAGGCTTCCAAGCAGCTCTCAAGGAAACTCAGTTTTCACACTCTATGCTTAGTGCCCTTTGTGTGCCTAGGACTGAAATGAAGCTTGGTCAGCGTCGCACACAAACGAATGCTCCACATGCGGGTTTCACATGCCACCAACTCCACATTCACAGGCAACTTCAGCGCCACAGCCGTTTTCAGATAGCCCTCAATGCAAAGGCTCTAGACGCAAATATTGGTGTGAGAGCTAATTCAATCAAGGAAACACTGCATGTTGGTGAAGGGCATATTGAAGAAGGATCAGCCGAGTGGTTCTTGTGGGAGAACAACTCCATTTGGCTCACTAACTTCACACACCATCAGGCTTCCAAGCAGCTCTCAAGGAAACTCAGTTTTCACACTGTATGCTTAGTGCTCTTTGTGTGCCTAGGACTGAAGTGAAGCTTGATCAGCATCCCACACAAACGAATGCTCCACATGCGGGTTTCACATGCCAGCAACTCCACATTCACAGGCAACTTCAGCGCCACAGCCGTTTTCAGATAGCCCTCAATGCAAAGGCTCTAGACGCAAATATTGGTGTGAGAGCTAATTCAATCAAGGAAACACTGCATGTTGGTGAAGGGCATATTGAAGAAGGATCAGCCGAGTGGTTCTTGTGGGAGAACAACTAGATTTGGCTCACTGACTTCACACACCATCAGGCTTCCAAGCAGCTCTCAAGGAAACTCAGTTTTCACACTCTATGCTTAGTGCCCTTTCTTTGGCTAGGACTGAAATGAACCTGGTAGAGCATCCCACACAAACGAATGCTCCACATGCGGGTTTCACATGCCACCAACTCCACATTCACAGGCAACTTCAGCGCCACAGCCGTTTTCAGATAGCCCTCAATGCAAAGGCTCTAGACGCAAATATTGGTGTGAGAGCTAATTCAATCAAGGAAACACTGCATGTTGGTGAAGGGCATATTGAAGAAGGATCAGCCGAGTGGTTCTTGTGGGAGAACAACTCCATTTGGCTCACTAACTTCACACACCATCAGGCTTCCAAGCAGCTCTCAAGGAAACTCAGTTTTCACACTCTATGTTTAGTGCCCTTTGAATGCATTATCTAGGAATGAACCTGGTAGAGCATCCCACACAAACGAATGCTCCACATGCGGGTTTCACATGCCACCAACTCCACATTCACAGGCAACTTCAGCGCCACAGCCGTTTTCAGATAGCCCTCAATGCAAAGGCTCTAGACGCAAATATTGGTGTGAGAGCTAATTCAATCAAGGAAACACTGCATGTTGGTGAAGGGCATATTGAAGAAGGATCAGCCGAGTGGTTCTTGTGGGAGAACAACTCCATTTGGCTCACTAACTTCACACACCATCAGGCTTCCAAGCAGCTCTTAAGGAAACTCAGTTTTCACACTCTATGCTTACTGCTCTTTGTGTGCCTAGGACCGAAATGAAGCTTGGTCAGCATCCCACACAAACGAATGCTCCACATGCGGGTTTCACATGCCACCAACTCCACATTCACAGGCAACTTCAGCGCCACAGCCGTTTTCAGATAGCCCTCAATGCAAAGGCTCTAGACGCAAATATTGGTGTGAGAGCTAATTCAATCAAGGAAACACTGCATGTTGGTGAAGGGCATATTGAAGAAGGATCAGCCGAGTGGTTCTTGTGGGAGAACAACTCCATTTGGCTCACTAACTTCACACACCATCAGGCTTCCAAGCAGCTCTCAAGGAAACTCAGTTTTCACACTGTATGCTTAGTGCTCTTTGTATGCCTAGGACTGAAGTGAAGCTTGATCAGCATCCCACACAAACGAATGCTCCACATGCGGGTTTCACATGCCAGCAACTCCACATTCACAGGCAACTTCAGCGCCACAGCCGTTTTCAGATAGCCCTCAATGCAAAGGCTCTAGACGCAAATATTGGTGTGAGAGCTAATTCAATCAAGGAAACACTGCATGTTGGTGAAGGGCATATTGAAGAAGGATCAGCCGAGTGGTTCTTGTGGGAGAACAACTAGATTTGGCTCACTGACTTCACACACCATCAGGCTTCCAAGCAGCTCTCAAGGAAACTCAGTTTTCACACTCTATGCTTAGTGCCCTTTCTTTGGCTAGGACTGAAATGAACCTGGTAGAGCATCCCACACAAACGAATGCTCCACATGCGGGTTTCACATGCCACCAACTCCACATTCACAGGCAACTTCAGCGCCACAGCCGTTTTCAGATAGCCCTCAATGCAAAGGCTCTAGACGCAAATATTGGTGTGAGAGCTAATTCAATCAAGGAAACACTGCATGTTGGTGAAGGGCATATTGAAGAAGGATCAGCCGAGTGGTTCTTGTGGGAGAACAACTCCATTTGGCTCACTAACTTCACACACCATCAGGCTTCCAAGCAGCTCTCAAGGAAACTCAGTTTTCACACTCTATGTTTAGTGCCCTTTGAATGCATTATCTAGGAATGAACCTGGTAGAGCATCCCACACAAACGAATGCTCCACATGCGGGTTTCACATGCCAGCAACTCCACATTCACAGGCAACTTCAGCGCCACAGCCGTTTTCAGATAGCCCTCAATGCAAAGGCTCTAGACGCAAATATTGGTGTGAGAGCTAATTCAATCAAGGAAACACTGCATGTTGGTGAAGGGCATATTGAAGAAGGATCAGCCGAGTGGTTCTTGTGGGAGAACAACTCCATTTGGCTCACTAACTTCACACACCATCAGGCTTCCAAGCAGCTCTCAAGGAAACTCAGTTTTCACACTCTATGCTTACTGCTCTTTGTGTGCCTAGGACCGAAATGAAGCTTGGTCAGCATCCCACACAAACGAATGCTCCACATGCGGGTTTCACATACCACCAACTCCACATTCACAGGCAACTTCAGCGCCACAGCCGTTTTCAGATAGCCCTCAATGCAAAGGCTCTAGACGCAAATATTGGTGTGAGAGCTAATTCAATCAAGGAAACACTGCATGTTGGTGAAGGGCATATTGAAGAAGGATCAGCCGAGTGGTTCTTGTGGGAGAACAACTCCATTTGGCTCACTAACTTCACACACCATCAGGCTTCCAAGCAGCTCTCAAGGAAACTCAGTTTTCACACTGTATGCTTAGTGCTCTTTGTGTGCCTAGTACTGAAGTGAAGCTTGATCAGCATCCCACACAAACGAATGCTCCACATGCGGGTTTCACATGCCAGCAACTCCACATTCACAGGCAACTTCAGCGCCACAGCCGTTTTCAGATAGCCCTCAATGCAAAGGCTCTAGACGCAAATATTGGTGTGAGAGCTAATTCAATCAAGGAAACACTGCATGTTGGTGAAGGGCATATTGAAGAAGGATCAGCCGAGTGGTTCTTGTGGGAGAACAACTCCATTTGGCTCACTGACTTCACACACCATCAGGCTTCCAAGCAGCTCTCAAGGAAACTCAGTTTTCACACTCTATGCTTAGTGCCCTTTGTATGGCTAGGACTGAAATGAACCTGGTAGAGCATCCCACACAAACGAATGCTCCACATGCGGGTTTCACATGCCAGCAACTCCACATTCACAGGCAACTTCAGCGCCACAGCCGTTTTCAGATAGCCCTCAATGCAAAGGCTCTAGACGCAAATATTGGTGTGAGAGCTAATTCAATCAAGGAAACACTGCATGTTGGTGAAGGGCATATTGAAGAAGGATCAGCCGAGTGGTTCTTGTGGGAGAACAACTCCATTTGGCTCACTAACTTCACACACCATCAGGCTTCCAAGCAGCTCTCAAGGAAACTCAGTTTTCACACTCTATGTTTAGTGCCCTTTGAATGCATTATCTAGGAATGAACCTGGTAGAGCATCCCACACAAACGAATGCTCCACATGCGGGTTTCACATGCCACCAACTCCACATTCACAGGCAACTTCAGCGCCACAGCCGTTTTCAGATAGCCCTCAATGCAAAGGCTCTAGACGCAAATATTGGTGTGAGAGCTAATTCAATCAAGGAAACACTGCATGTTGGTGAAGGGCATATTGAAGAAGGATCAGCCGAGTGGTTCTTGTGGGAGAACAACTCCATTTGGCTCACTAACTTCACACACCATCAGGCTTCCAAGCAGCTCTCAAGGAAACTCAGTTTTCACACTGTATGTTTAGTGCCATTTGAATGCATTATCGAGGAATGAACCTGGTAGAGCATCCCACACAAACGAATGCTCCACATGCGGGTTTCACATGCCAGCAACTCCACATTCACAGGCAACTTCAGCGCCACAGCCGTTTTCAGATAGCCCTCAATGCAAAGGCTCTAGACGCAAATATTGGTGTGAGAGCTAATTCAATCAAGGAAACACTGCATGTTGGTGAAGGGCATATTGAAGAAGGATCAGCCGAGTGGTTCTTGTGGGAGAACAACTCCATTTGGCTCACTAACTTCACACACCATCAGGCTTCCAAGCAGCTCTCAAGGAAACTCAGTTTTCACACTCTATGCTTACTGCTCTTTGTGTGCCAAGGACCGAAATGAAGCTTGGTCAGCATCCCACACAAACGAATGCTCCACATGCGGGTTTCACATGCCACCAACTCCACATTCACAGGCAACTTCAGCGCCACAGCCGTTTTCAGATAGCCCTCAATGCAAAGGCTCTAGACGCAAATATTGGTGTGAGAGCTAATTCAATCAAGGAAACACTGCATGTTGGTGAAGGGCATATTGAAGAAGGATCAGCCGAGTGGTTCTTGTGGGAGAACAACTCCATTTGGCTCACTAACTTCACACACCATCAGGCTTCCAAGCAGCTCTCAAGGAAACTCAGTTTTCACACTCTATGCTTAGTGCTCTTTGTGTGCCTAGGACTGAAATGAAGCTTGGTCAGCATCCCACACAAACGAATGCTCCACATGCGGGTTTCACATGCCACCAACTCCACATTCACAGGCAACTTCAGCGCCACAGCCGTTTTCAGATAGCCCTCAGTGCAAAGGCTCTAGACGCAAATATTGGTGTGAGAGCTAATTCAATCAAGGAAACACTGCATGTTGGTGAAGGGCATATTGAAGAAGGATCAGCCGAGTGGTTCTTGTGGGAGAACAACTCCATTTGGCTCACTAACGTCACACACCATCAGGCTTCCAAGCAGCTCTCAAGGAAACTCAGTTTTCACACTGTATGCTTAGTGCTCTTTGTGTGCCTAGGACTGAAATGAACCTGGTAGAGCATCCCACACAAACGAATGCTCCACATGCGGGTTTCACATGCCACCAACTCCACATTCACAGGCAACTTCAGCGCCACAGCCGTTTTCAGATAGCCCTCAATGCAAAGGCTCTAGACGCAAATATTGGTGTGAGAGCTAATTCAATCAAGGAAACACTGCATGTTGGTGAAGGGCATATTGAAGAAGGATCAGCCGAGTGGTTCTTGTGGGAGAACAACTCCATTTGGCTCACTGACTTCACACACCATCAGGCTTCCAAGCAGCTCTCAAGGAAACTCAGTTTTCACACTCTATGCTTAGTGCCCTTTGTATGGCTAGGACTGAAATGAATCTGGTAGAACATCCCACACAAACGAATGCTCCACATGCGGGTTTCACATGCCACCAACTCCACATTCACAGGCAACTTCAGCGCCACAGCCGTTTTCAGATAGCCCTCAATGCAAAGGCTCTAGACGCAAATATTGGTGTGAGAGCTAATTCAATCAAGGAAACACTGCATGTTGGTGAAGGGCATATTGAAGAAGGATCAGCCGAGTGGTTCTTGTGGGAGAACAACTCCATTTGGCTCACTAACTTCACACACCATCAGGCTTCCAAGCAGCTCTCAAGGAAACTCAGTTTTCACACTCTATGTTTAGTGCCCTTTGAATGCATTATCTAGGAATGAACCTGGTAGAGCATCCCACACAAACGAATGCTCCACATGCGGGTTTCACATGCCACCAACTCCACATTCACAGGCAACTTCAGCGCCACAGCCATTTTCAGACAGCCCTCAATGCAAAGGCTCTAGACGCAAATATTGGTGTGAGAGCTAATTCAATCAAGGAAACACTGCATGTTGGTGAAGGGCATATTGAAGAAGGATCAGCCGAGTGGTTCTTGTGGGAGAACAACTCCATTTGGCTCACTAACTTCACACACCATCAGGCTTCCAAGCAGCTCTCAAGGAAACTCAGTTTTCACACTCTATGTTTAGTGCCCTTTGAGTGCATTATCTAGGAATGAACCTAGTAGAGCATCCCACACAAACGAATGCTCCACATGCGGGTTTCACATGCCAGCAACTCCACATTCACAGGCAACTTCAGCGCCACAGCCGTTTTCAGATAGCCCTCAATGCAAAGGCTCTAGACGCAAATATTGGTGTGAGAGCTAATTCAATCAAGGAAACACTGCATGTTGGTGAAGGGCATATTGAAGAAGGATCAGCCGAGTGGTTCTTGTGGGAGAACAACTGCATTTGGCTCACTAACTTCACACACCATCAGGCTTCCAAGCAGCTCTCAAGGAAACTCAGTTTTCACACTCTATGCCTACAGCTCTTTGTGTGCCTAGGACCGAAATGAAGCTTGGTCAGCATCCCACACAAACGAATGCTCCACATGCGGGTTTCACATGCCACCAACTCCACATTCACAGGCAACTTCAGCGCCACAGCCGTTTTCAGATAGCCCTCAATGCAAAGGCTCTAGACGCAAATATTGGTGTGAGAGCTAATTCAATCAAGGAAACACTGCATGTTGGTGAAGGGCATATTGAAGAAGGATCAGCTGAGTGGTTCTTGCGGGAGAACAACTCCATTTGGCTCACTAACTTCACACACCATCAGGCTTCCAAGCAGCTCTCAAGGAAACTCAGTTTTCACACTCTATGTTTAGTGCCCTTTGAATGCATTATCTAGGAATGAACCTGGTAGAGCATCCCACACAAACGAATGCTCCACATGCGGGTTTCACATGCCACCAACTCCACATTCACAGGCAACTTCAGCGCCACAGCCGTTTTCAGATAGCCCTCAATGCAAAGGCTCTAGACGCAAATATTGGTGTGAGAGCTAATTCAATCAAGGAAACACTGCATGTGGGTGAAGGGCATATTGAAGAAGGATCAGCCGAGTGGTTCTTGTGGGAGAACAACTCCATTTGGCTCACTAACTTCACACACCATCAGGCTTCCAAGCAGCTCTCAAGGAAACTCAGTTTTCACACTCTATGTTTAGTGCCCTTTGAATGCATTATCTAGGAATGAACCTGGTAGAGCATCCCACACAAACGAATGCTCCACATGCGGGTTTCACATGCCACCAACTCCACATTCACAGGCAACTTCAGCGCCACAGCGATTTTCAGATAGCCCTCAATGCAAAGGCTCTAGACGCAAATATTGGTGTGAGAGCTAAATCAATCAAGGAAACACTGCATGTTGGTGAAGGGCATATTGAAGAAGGATCAGCCGAGTGGTTCTTGTGGGAGAACAACTCCATTTGGCTCACTAACTTCACACACCATCAGGCTTCCAAGCAGCTCTCAAGGAAACTCAGTTTTCACACTCTATGCTTAGTGCCCTTTGAGTGCATTATCTAGGAATGAACCTGGTAGAGCATCCCACACAAACGAATGCTCCACATGCGGGTTTCACATGCCAGCAACTCCACATTCACAGGCAACTTCAGCGCCACAGCCGTTTTCAGATAGCCCTCAATGCAAAGGCTCTAGACGCAAATATTGGTGTGAGAGCTAATTCAATCAAGGAAACACTGCATGTTGGTGAAGGGCATATTGAAGAAGGATCAGCCGAGTGGTTCTTGTGGGAGAACAACTCCATTTGGCTCACTAACTTCACACACCATCAGGCTTCCAAGCAGCTCTCAAGGAAACTCAGTTTTCACACTCTATGCCTACAGCTCTTTGTGTGCCTAGGACCGAAATGAAGCTTGGTCAGCATCCCACACAAACGAATGCTCCACATGCGGGTTTCACATGCCACCAACTCCACATTCACAGGCAACTTCAGCGCCACAGCCGTTTTCAGATAGCCCTCAATGCAAAGGCTCTAGACGCAAATATTGGTGTGAGAGCTAATTCAATCAAGGAAACACTGCATGTTGGTGAAGGGCATATTGAAGAAGGATCAGCTGAGTGGTTCTTGCGGGAGAACAACTCCATTTGGCTCACTAACTTCACACACCATCAGGCTTCCAAGCAGCTCTCAAGGAAACTCAGTTTTCACACTCTATGTTTAGTGCCCTTTGAATGCATTATCTAGGAATGAACCTGGTAGAGCATCCCACACAAACGAATGCTCCACATGCGGGTTTCACATGCCACCAACTCCACATTCACAGGCAACTTCAGCGCCACAGCCGTTTTCAGATAGCCCTCAATGCAAAGGCTCTAGACGCAAATATTGGTGTGAGAGCTAATTCAATCAAGGAAACACTGCATGTGGGTGAAGGGCATATTGAAGAAGGATCAGCCGAGTGGTTCTTGTGGGAGAACAACTCCATTTGGCTCACTAACTTCACACACCATCAGGCTTCCAAGCAGCTCTCAAGGAAACTCAGTTTTCACCCTCTATGTTTAGTGCCCTTTGAATGCATTATCTAGGAATGAACCTGGTAGAGCATCCCACACAAACGAATGCTCCACATGCGGGTTTCACATGCCACCAACTCCACATTCACAGGCAACTTCAGCGCCACAGCGATTATCAGATAGCCCTCAATGCAAAGGCTCTAGACGCAAATATTGGTGTGAGAGCTAAATCAATCAAGGAAACACTGCATGTTGGTGAAGGGCATATTGAAGAAGGATCAGCCGAGTGGTTCTTGTGGGAGAACAACTCCATTTGGCTCACTAACTTCACACACCATCAGGCTTCCAAGCAGCTCTCAAGGAAACTCAGTTTTCACACTCTATGCTTAGTGCCCTTTGAGTGCATTATCTAGGAATGAACCTGGTAGAGCATCCCACACAAACGAATGCTCCACATGCGGGTTTCACATGCCACCAACTCCACATTCACAGGCAACTTCAGCGCCACAGCCGTTTTCAGATAGCCCTCAATGCAAAGGCTCTAGACGCAAATATTGGTGTGAGAGCTAATTCAATCAAGGAAACACTGCATGTTGGTGAAGGGCATATTGAAGAAGGATCAGCCGAGTGGTTCTTGTGGGAGAACAACTCCATTTGGCTCACTAACTTCACACACCATCAGGCTTCCAAGCAGCTCTCAAGGAAACTCAGTTTTCACACTCTATGCTTAGTGCCCTTTGTGTGCCTAGGACTGAAATGAAGCTTGGTCAGCATCCCACACAAACGAATGCTCCACATGCGGGTTTCACATGCCACCAACTCCACATTCACAGGCAACTTCAGCGCCACAGTCATTTTCAGATAGCCCTCAATGCAAAGGCTCTCGACGCAAATATTGGTGTGAGAGCTAATTCAATCAAGGAAACACTGCATGTTGGTGAAGGGCATATTGAAGAAGGATCAGCCGAGTGGTTCTTGTGGGAGAACAACTCCATTTGGCTCACTAACTTCACACACCATCAGGCTTACAAGCAGCTCTCAAGGAAACTCAGTTTTCACACTCTATGCCTACAGCTCTTTGTGTGCCTAGGACCGAAATGAAGCTTGGTCAGCATCCCACACAAACGAATGCTCCACATGCGGGTTTCACATGCCACCAACTCCACATTCACAGGCAACTTCAGCGCCACAGCCGTTTTCAGATAGCCCTCAATGCAAAGGCTCTAGACGCAAATATTGGTGTGAGAGCTAATTCAATCAAGGAAACACTGCATGTTGGTGAAGGGCATATTGAAGAAGGATCAGCCGAGTGGTTCTTGTGGGAGAACAACTCCATTTGGCTCACTAACTTCACACACCATCAGGCTTCCAAGCAGCTCTCAAGGAAACTCAGTTTTCACACTCTATGTTTAGTGCCCTTTGAATGCATTATCTAGGAATGAACCTGGTAGAGCATCCCACACAAACGAATGCTCCACATGCGGGTTTCACATGCCACCAACTCCACATTCACAGGCAACTTCAGCGCCACAGCCGTTTTCAGATAGCCCTCAATGCAAAGGCTCTAGACGCAAATATTGGTGTGAGAGCTAATTCAATCAAGGAAACACTGCATGTTGGTGAAGGGCATATTGAAGAAGGATCAGCAGAGTGGTTCTTGTGGGAGAACAACTCCATTTGGCTCACTAACTTCACACACCATCAGGCTTCCAAGCAGCTCTCAAGGAAACTCAGTTTTCACACTCTATGCTTAGTGCCCTTTGTGTGCCTAGGACCGAAATGAAGCTTGGTCAGCATCCCACACAAACGAATGCTCCACATGCGGGTTTCGCATGCCACCAACTCCACATTCACAGGCAACTTCAGCGCCACAGCCGTTTTCAGATAGCCCTCAATGCAAAGGCTCTAGACGCAAATATTGGTGTGAGAGCTAATTCAATCAAGGAAACACTGCATGTTGGTGAAGGGCATATTGAAGAAGGATCAGCCGAGTGGTTCTTGTGGGAGAACAACTCCATTTGGCTCACTAACTTCACACACCATCAGGCTTCCAAGCAGCTCTCAAGGAAACTCAGTTTTCACACTGTATGCTTAGTGCTCTTCGTGTGCCTAGGACTGAAGTGAAGCTTGGTCAGCATCCCACACAAACGAATGCTCCACATGCGGGTTTCACATGCCAGCAACTCTACATTCACAGGCAACTTCAGCGCCACAGCCATTTTCAGATAGCCCTCAATGCAAAGGCTCTAGACTCAAATATTGGTGTGAGAGCTAATTCAATCAAGGAAACACTGCATGTTGGTGAAGGGCATATTGAAGAAGGATCAGCCGAGTGGTTCTTGTGGGAGAACAACTCCATTTGGCTCACTAACTTCACACACCATCAGGCTTCCAAGCAGCTCTCAAGGAAACTCAGTTTTCACACTCTATGCTTAGTGCCCTTTGTATGGCTAGGACTGAAATGAAGCTTGGTCAGCATCCCACACAAACGAATGCTCCACATGCGGGTTTCACATGCCACCAACTCCACATTCACAGGCAACTTCAGCGCCACAGCCGTTTTCAGATAGCCCTCAATGCAAAGGCTCTAGACGCAAATATTGGTGTGAGAGCTAATTCAATCAAGGAAACACTGCATGTTGGTGAAGGGCATATTGAAGAAGGATCAGCCGAGTGGTTCTTGTGGGAGAACAACTCCATTTGGCTCACTAACTTCACACACCATCAGGCTTCCAAGCAGCTCTCAAGGAAACTCAGTTTTCACACTCTATGTTTAGTGCTCTTTGAATGCATTATCTAGGAATGAACCTGGTAGAGCATCCCACACAAACGAATGCTCCACATGCGGGTTTCACATGCCACCAACTCTACATTCACAGGCAACTTCAGCGCCACAGCCATTTTCAGATAGCCCTCAATGCAAAGGCTCTAGACTCAAATATTGGTGTGAGAGCTAATTCAATCAAGGAAACACTGCATGTTGGTGAAGGGCATATTGAAGAAGGATCAGCCGAGTGGTTCTTGTGGGAGAACAACTCCATTTGGCTCACTAACTTCACACACCATCAGGCTTCCAAGCAGCTCTCAAGGAAACTCAGTTTTCACACTGTATGCTTAGTGCTCTTTGTGTGCCTAGGACTGAAGTGAAGCTTGGTCAGCATCCCACACAAACGAATGCTCCACATGCGGGTTTCACATGCCAGCAACTCCACATTCACAGGCAACTTCAGCGCCACAGCCGTTTTCAGATAGCCCTCAATGCAAAGGCTCTAGACGCAAATATTGGTGTGAGAGCTAATTCAATCAAGGAAACACTGCATGTTGGTGAAGGGCATATTGAAGAAGGATCAGCCGAGTGGTTCTTGTGGGAGAACAACTCCATTTGGCTCACTAACTTCACACACCATCAGGCTTCCAAGCAGCTCTCAAGGAAACTCAGTTTTCACACTCTATGCTTAGTGCCCTTTGCATGGCTAGGACTGAAATGAACCTGGTAGAGCATCCCACACAAACGAATGCTCCACATGCGGGTTTCACATGCCACCAACTCCACATTCACAGGCAACTTCAGCGCCACAGCCGTTTTCAGATAGCCCTCAATGCAAAGGCTCTAGACGCAAATATTGGTGTGAGAGCTAATTCAATCAAGGAAACACTGCATGTTGGTGAAGGGCATATTGAAGAAGGATCAGCCGAGTGGTTCTTGTGGGAGAACAACTGCATTTGGCTCACTAACTTCACACACCATCAGGCTTCCAAGCAGCTCTCAAGGAAACTCAGTTTTCACACTCTATGCTTAGTGCCCTTTGAGTGCATTATCTAGGAATGAACCTGGTAGAGCATCCCACACAAACGAATGCTCCACATGCGGGTTTCACATGCCACCAACTCCACATTCACAGGCAACTTCAGCGCCACAGCCGTTTTTAGATAGCCCTCAATGCAAAGGCTCTAGACGCAAATATTGGTGTGAGAGCTAATTCAATCAAGGAAACACTGCATGTTGGTGAAGGGCATATTGAAGAAGGATCAGCCGAGTGGTTCTTGTGGGAGAACAACTCCATTTGGCTCACTAACTTCACACACCATCAGGCTTCCAAGCAGCTCTCAAGGAAACTCAGTTTTCACACTCTATGCTTAGTGCCCTTTGCATGGCTAGGACTGAAATGAACCTGGTAGAGCATCCCACACAAACGAATGCTCCACATGCGGGTTTCACATGCCACCAACTCCACATTCACAGGCAACTTCAGCGCCACAGCCGTTTTCAGATAGCCCTCAATGCAAAGGCTCTAGACGCAAATATTGGTGTGAGAGCTAATTCAATCAAGGAAACACTGCATGTTGGTGAAGGGCATATTGAAGAAGGATCAGCCGAGTGGTTCTTGTGGGAGAACAACTGCATTTGGCTCACTAACTTCACACACCATCAGGCTTCCAAGCAGCTCTCAAGGAAACTCAGTTTTCACACTCTATGCTTAGTGCCCTTTGAGTGCATTATCTAGGAATGAACCTGGTAGAGCATCCCACACAAACGAATGCTCCACATGCGGGTTTCACATGCCACCAACTCCACATTCACAGGCAACTTCAGCGCCACAGCCGTTTTTAGATAGCCCTCAATGCAAAGGCTCTAGACGCAAATATTGGTGTGAGAGCTAATTCAATCAAGGAAACACTGCATGTTGGTGAAGGGCATATTGAAGAAGGATCAGCCGAGTGGTTCTTGTGGGAGAACAACTCCATTTGGCTCACTAACTTCACACACCATCAGGCTTCCAAGCAGCTCTCAAGGAAACTCAGTTTTCACACTCTATGCTTAGTGCCCTTTGAATGCATTATCTAGGAATGAACCTGGTAGAGCATCCCACACAAACGAATGCTCCACATGCGGGTTTCACATGCCACCAACTCCACATTCACAGGCAACTTCAGCGCCACAGCCGTTTTCAGATAGCCCTCAATGCAAAGGCTCTAGACGCAAATATTGGTGTGAGAGCTAATTCAATCAAGGAAACACTGCATGTTGGTGAAGGGCATATTGAAGAAGGATCAGCCGAGTGGTTCTTGTGGGAGAACAACTCCATTTGGCTCACTAACTTCACACACCATCAGGCTTCCAAGCAGCTCTCAAAGAATCTCAGTTTTCACACTCTATGCTTAGTGCCCTTTGTGTGCCTAGGACTGAAATGAAGCTTGGTCAGCATCCCACACAAACGAATGCTCCACATGCGGGTTTCACATGCCACCAACTCCACATTCACAGGCAACTTCAGCGCCACAGCCGTTTTCAGATAGCCCTCAATGCAAAGGCTCTAGACGCAAATATTGGTGTGAGAGCTAATTCAATCAAGGAAACACTGCATGTTGGTGAAGGGCATATTGAAGAAGGATCAGCCGAGTGGTTCTTGTGGGAGAACAACTCCATTTGGCTCACTAACTTCACACACCATCAGGCTTCCAAGCAGCTCTCAAGGAAACTCAGTTTTCACACTCTATGCTTACTGCTGTTTGTGTGCCTAGGACTGAAGTGAAGCTTGGTCAGCATCCCACACAAACGAATGCTCCACATGCGGGTTTCACATGCCACCAACTCCACATTCACAGGCAACTTCAGTGCCACAGCCGTTTTCAGATAGCCCTCAATGCAAAGGCTCTAGACGCAAATATTGGTGTGAGAGCTAATTCAATCAAGGAAACACTGCATGTTGGTGAAGGGCATATTGAAGAAGGATCAGCCGAGTGGTTCTTGTGGGAGAACAACTCCTTTGGCTCACTAACTTCACACACCATCAGGCTTCCAAGCAGCTCTCAAGGAAACTCAGTTTTCACACTCTATGCTTAGTGCCCTTTGCATGGCGAGGACTGAAATGAACCTGGTAGAGCATCCCACACAAATGAATGCTCCACATGCGGGTTTCACATGCCACCAACTCCACATTCACAGGCAACTTCAGCGCCACAGCCGTTTTCAGATAGCCCTCAATGCAAAGGCTCTAGACGCAAATATTGGTGTGAGAGCTAATTCAATCAAGGAAACACTGCATGTTGGTGAAGGGCATATTGAAGAAGGATCAGCCGAGTGGTTCTTGTGGGAGAACAACTCCATTTGGCTCACTAACTTCACACACCATCAGGCTTCCAAGCAGCTCTCAAGGAAACTCAGTTTTCACACTCTATGTTTAGTGCCCTTTGAATGCATTATCTAGGAATGAACCTGGTAGAGCATCCCACACAAACGAATGCTCCACATGCGGGTTTCACATGCCACCAACTCCACATTCACAGGCAACTTCAGCGCCACAGCCGTTTTCAGATAGCCCTCAATGCAAAGGCTCTAGACGCAAATATTGGTGTGAGAGCTAATTCAATCAAGGAAACACTGCATGTTGGTGAAGGGCATATTGAAGAAGGATCAGCCGAGTGGTTCTTGTGGGAGAACAACTCCATTTGGCTCACTAACTTCACACACCATCAGGCTTCCAAGCAGCTCTCAAGGAAACTCAGTTTTCACACTCTATGTTTAGTGCCCTTTGAATGCCTTATCTAGGAATTAACCTGGTAGAGCATCCTACACAAACGAATGCTCCACATGCGGGTTTCACATGCCACCAACTCCACATTCACAGGCAACTTCAGCGCCACAGCCGTTTTCAGATAGCCCTCAATGCAAAGGCTCTAGACGCAAATATTGGTGTGAGAGCTAATTCAATCAAGGAAACACTGTATGTTGGTGAAGGGCATATTGAAGAAGGATCAGCCGAGTGGTTCTTGTGGGAGAACAACTCCATTTGGCTCACTAACTTCACAAACCATCAGGCTTCCAAGCAGCTCTCAAGGAAACTCAGTTTTCACACTCTATGTTTAGTGCCCTTTGAATGCATTATCTAGGAATGAACCTGGTAGAGCATCCCACACAAACGAATGCTCCACATGCGGGTTTCACATGCCACCAACTCCACATTCACAGGCAACTTCAGCGCCACAGCCGTTTTCAGATAGCCCTCAATGCAAAGGCTCTAGACGCAAATATTGGTGTGAGAGCTAATTCAATCAAGGAAACACTGCATGTTGGTGAAGGGCATATTGAAGAAGGATCAGCCGAGTGGTTCTTGTGGGAGAACAACTGCATTTGGCTCACTAACTTCACACACCATCAGGCTTCCAAGCAGCTCTCAAGGAAACTCAGTTTTCACATTCTATGCTTAGTGCCCTTTGAGTGCATTATCTAGGAATGAACCTAGTAGAGCATCCCACACAAACGAATGCTCCACATGCGGGTTTCACATGCCACCAACTCCACATTCACAGGCAACTTCAGCGCCACAGCCATTTTCAGATAGCCCTCAATGCAAAGGCTCTAGACGCAAATATTGGTGTGAGAGCTAATTCAATCAAGGAAACACTGCATGTTGGTGAAGGGCATATTGAAGAAGGATCAGCCGAGTGGCTCTTGTGGGAGAACAACTCCATTTGGCTCACTAACGTCACACACCATCAGGCTTCCAAGCAGCTCTCAAGGAAACTCAGTTTTCACACTCTATGCTTAGTGCTCTTTGTGTGCCTAGGACTGAAGTGAAGCTTGGTCAGCATCCCACACAAACGAATGCTCCACATGCGGGTTTCACATGCCACCAACTCCACATTCACAGGCAACTTCAGCGCCACAGCCGTTTTCAGATAGCCCTCAATGCAAAGGCTCTAGACGCAAATATTGGTGTGAGAGCTAATTCAATCAAGGAAACACTGCATGTTGGTGAAGGGCATATTGAAGAAGGATCAGCCGAGTGGTTCTTGTGGGAGAACAACTCCATTTGGCTCACTAACTTCACACACCATCAGGCTTCCAAGCAGCTCTCAAGGAAACTCAGTTTTCACACTCTATGCTTAGTGCCCTTTGTGTGCCTAGGACCGAAATGAACCTTGGTCAGCATCCCACACAAACGAATGCTCCACATGCGGGTTTCACATGCCACCAACTCCACATTCACAGGCAACTTCAGCGCCACAGCCGTTTTCAGATAGCCCTCAATGCAAAGGCTCTAGACGCAAATATTGGTGTGAGAGCTAATTCAATCAAGGAAACACTGCATGTTGGTGAAGGGCATATTGAAGAAGGATCAGCCGAGTGGTTCTTGTGGGAGAACAACTCCATTTGGCTCACTAACTTCACACACCATCAGGCTTCCAAGCAGCTCTCAAGGAAACTCAGTTTTCACACTCTATGTTTAGTGCCCTTTGAATGCATTATCTAGGAATGAACCTGGTAGAGCATCCCACACAAACGAATGCTCCAATGCGGGTTTCACATGCCACCAACTCCACATTCACAGGCAACTTCAGCGCCACAGCCGTTTTCAGATAGCCTTCAATGCAAAGGCTCTAGACGCAAATATTGGTGTGAGAGCTAATTCAATCAAGGAAACACTGCATGTTGGTGAAGGGCATATTGAAGAAGGATCAGCTGAGTGGTTCTTGTGGGAGAACAACTCCATTTGGCTCACTAACTTCACACACCATCAGGCTTCCAAGCAGCTCTCAAAGAAACTCAGTTTTCACACTCTATGCTTAGTGCCCTTTGTGTGCCTAGGACCGAAAAGAAGCTTGGTCAGCATCCCACACAAACGAATGCTCCACATGCGGGTTTCACATGCCACCAACTCCACATTCACAGGCAACTTCAGCGCCACAGCCGTTTTCAGATAGCCCTCAATGCAAAGGCTCTAGACGCAAATATTGGTGTGAGAGCTAATTCAATCAAGGAAACACTGCATGTTGGTGAAGGGCATATTGAAGAAGGATCAGCCGAGTGGTTCTTGTGGGAGAACAACTCCATTTGGCTCACTAACTTCACACACCATCAGGCTTCCAAGCAGCTCTCAAGGAAACTCAGTTTTCACACTCTATGCTTAGTGCCCTTTGCATGGCTAGGACTGAAATGAACCTGGTAGAGCATCCCACACAAACGAATGCTCCACATGCGGGTTTCACATGCCACCAACTCCACATTCACAGGCAACTTCAGCGCCACAGCCGTTTTCAGATAGCCCTCAATGCAAAGGCTCTAGACGCAAATATTGGTGTGAGAGCTAATTCAATCAAGGAAACACTGCATGTTGGTGAAGGGCATATTGAAGAAGGATCAGCCGAGTGGTTCTTGTGGGAGAACAACTGCATTTGGCTCACTAACTTCACACACCATCAGGCTTCCAAGCAGCTCTCAAGGAAACTCAGTTTTCACACTCTATGCTTAGTGCTCTTTGTGTGCCTAGGACTGAAATGAAGCTTGGTGAGCATCCCACACAAACGAATGCTCCACATGCGGGTTTCACATGCCACCAACTCCACATTCACAGGCAACTTCAGTGCCACAGCCGTTTTCAGATAGCCCTCAATGCAAAGGCTCTAGACGCAAACATTGGTGTGAGAGCTAATTCAATCAAGGGAACACTGCATGTTGGTGAAGGGCATATTGAAGAAGGATCAGCCGAGTGGTTCTTGTGGGAGAACAACTCCATTTGGCTCACTAACTTCACACACCATCAGGCTTCCAAGCAGCTCTCAAGGAAACTCAGTTTTCACACTCTATGCTTAGTGCCCTTTGAGTGCATTATCTAGGAATGAACCTGGTAGAGCATCCCACACAAACGAATGCTCCACATGCGGGTTTCACATGCCACCAACTCCACATTCACAGGCAACTTCAGCGCCACAGCCGTTTTTAGATAGCCCTCAATGCAAAGGCTCTAGACGCAAATATTGGTGTGAGAGCTAATTCAATCAAGGAAACACTGCATGTTGGTGAAGGGCATATTGAAGAAGGATCAGCCGAGTGGTTCTTGTGGGAGAACAACTCCTTTGGCTCACTAACTTCACACACCATCAGGCTTCCAAGCAGCTCTCAAGGAAACTCAGTTTTCACACTCTATGCTTAGTGCCCTTTGCATGGCGAGGACTGAAATGAACCTGGTGGAGCATCCCACACAAATGAATGCTCCACATGCGGGTTTCACATGCCACCAACTCCACATTCACAGGCAACTTCAGCGCCACAGCCGTTTTCAGATAGCCCTCAATGCAAAGGCTGTAGACGCAAATATTGGTGTGAGAGCTAATTCAATCAAGGAAACACTGCATGTTGGTGAAGGGCATATTGAAGAAGGATCAGCCGAGTGGTTCTTGTGGGAGAACAACTCCATTTGGCTCACTAACTACACACACCATCAGGCTTCCAAGCAGCTCTCAAGGAAACTCAGTTTTCACACTCTATGTTTAGTGCCCTTTGAATGCATTATCTAGGAATAAACCTGGTAGAGCATCCCACACAAACGAATGCTCCACATGCGGGTTTCACATGCCACCAACTCCACATTCACAGGCAACTTCAGCGCCACAGCCGTTTTCAGATAGCCCTCAATGCAAAGGCTCTAGACGCAAATATTGGTGTGAGAGCTAATTCAATCAAGGAAACACTGCATGTTGGTGAAGGGCATATTGAAGAAGGATCAGCCGAGTGGTTCTTGTGGGAGAACAACTCCTTTGGCTCACTAACTTCACACACCATCAGGCTTCCAAGCAGCTCTCAAGGAAACTCAGTTTTCACACTCTATGTTTAGTGCCCTTTGAATGCATTATCTAGGAATGAACCTGGTAGAGCATCCCACACAAACGAATGCTCCACATGCGGGTTTCACATGCCACCCACTCCACATTCACAGGCAACTTCAGCGCCACAGCCGTTTTCAGATAGCCCTCAATGCAAAGGCTCTAGACGCAAATATTGGTGTGAGAGCTAATTCAATCAAGGAAACACTGCATGTTGGTGAAGGGCATATTGAAGAAGGATCAGCCGAGTGGTTCTTGTGGGAGAACAACTCCATTTGGCTCACTAACTTCACACACCATCAGGCTTCCAAGCAGCTCTCAAGGAAACTCAGTTTTCACACTCTATGCTTACTGCACTTTGTGTGCCTAGGACCGAAATGAAGCTTGGTCAGCATCCCACACAAACGAATGCTCCACATGCGGGTTTCACATGCCACCAACTCCACATTCACAGGCAACTTCAGCGCCACAGCCGTTTTCAGATAGCCCTCAATGCAAAGGCTCTAGACGCAAATATTGGTGTGAGAGCTAATTCAATCAAGGAAACACTGCATGTTGGTGAAGGGCATATTGAAGAAGGATCAGCCGAGTGGTTCTTGTGGGAGAACAACTCCATTTGGCTCACTAACTTCACACACCATCAGGCTTCCAAGCAGCTCTCAAGGAAACTCAGTTTTCACACTCTATGTTTAGTGCCCTTTGAATGCCTTATCTAGGAATTAACCTGGTAGAGCATCCTACACAAACGAATGCTCCACATGCGGGTTTCACATGCCACCAACTCCACATTCACAGGCAACTTCAGCGCCACAGCCGTTTTCAGATAGCCCTCAATGCAAAGGCTCTAGACGCAAATATTGGTGTGAGAGCTAATTCAATCAAGGAAACACTGCATGTTGGTGAAGGGCATATTGAAGAAGGATCAGCCGAGTGGTTCTTGTGGGAGAACAACTCCATTTGGCTCACTAACTTCACAAACCATCAGGCTTCCAAGCAGCTCTCAAGGAAACTCAGTTTTCACACTCTATGTTTAGTGCCCTTTGAATGCATTATCTAGGAATGAACCTGGTAGAGCATCCCACACAAACGAATGCTCCACATGCGGGTTTCACATGCCACCAACTCCACATTCACAGGCAACTTCAGCGCCACAGCCGTTTTCAGATAGCCCTCAATGCAAAGGCTCTAGACGCAAATATTGGTGTGAGAGCTAATTCAATCAAGGAAACACTGCATGTTGGTGAAGGGCATATTGAAGAAGGATCAGCCGAGTGGTTCTTGTGGGAGAACAACTGCATTTGGCTCACTAACTTCACACACCATCAGGCTTCCAAGCAGCTCTCAAGGAAACTCAGTTTTCACATTCTATGCTTAGTGCCCTTTGAGTGCATTATCTAGGAATGAACCTAGTAGAGCATCCCACACAAACGAATGCTCCACATGCGGGTTTCACATGCCACCAACTCCACATTCACAGGCAACTTCAGCGCCACAGCCGTTTTCAGATAGCCCTCAATGCAAAGGCTCTAGACGCAAATATTGGTGTGAGAGCTAATTCAATCAAGGAAACACTGCATGTTGGTGAAGGGCATATTGAAGAAGGATCAGCCGAGTGGCTCTTGTGGGAGAACAACTCCATTTGGCTCACTAACGTCACACACCATCAGGCTTCCAAGCAGCTCTCAAGGAAACTCAGTTTTCACACTGTATGCTTAGTGCTCTTTGTGTGCCTAGGACTGAAGTGAAGCTTGGTCAGCATCCCACACAAACGAATGCTCCACATGCGGGTTTCACATGCCACCAACTCCACATTCACAGGCAACTTCAGCGCCACAGCCGTTTTCAGATAGCCCTCAATGCAAAGGCTCTAGACGCAAATATTGGTGTGAGAGCTAATTCAATCAAGGAAACACTGCATGTTGGTGAAGGGCATATTGAAGAAGGATCAGCCGAGTGGTTCTTGTGGGAGAACAACTCCATTTGGCTCACTAACTTCACACACCATCAGGCTTCCAAGCAGCTCTCAAGGAAACTCAGTTTTCACACTCTATGCTTAGTGCCCTTTGTGTGCCTAGGACCGAAATGAACCTTGGTCAGCATCCCACACAAACGAATGCTCCACATGCGGGTTTCACATGCCACCAACTCCACATTCACAGGCAACTTCAGCGCCACAGCCGTTTTCAGATAGCCCTCAATGCAAAGGCTCTAGACGCAAATATTGGTGTGAGAGCTAATTCAATCAAGGAAACACTGCATGTTGGTGAAGGGCATATTGAAGAAGGATCAGCCGAGTGGTTCTTGTGGGAGAACAACTCCATTTGGCTCACTAACTTCACACACCATCAGGCTTCCAAGCAGCTCTCAAGGAAACTCAGTTTTCACACTCTATGTTTAGTGCCCTTTGAATGCATTATCTAGGAATGAACCTGGTAGAGCATCCCACACAAACGAATGCTCCAATGCGGGTTTCACATGCCACCAACTCCACATTCACAGGCAACTTCAGCGCCACAGCCGTTTTCAGATAGCCTTCAATGCAAAGGCTCTAGACGCAAATATTGGTGTGAGAGCTAATTCAATCAAGGAAACACTGCATGTTGGTGAAGGGCATATTGAAGAAGGATCAGCTGAGTGGTTCTTGTGGGAGAACAACTCCATTTGGCTCACTAACTTCACACACCATCAGGCTTCCAAGCAGCTCTCAAAGAAACTCAGTTTTCACACTCTATGCTTAGTGCCCTTTGTGTGCCTAGGACCGAAAAGAAGCTTGGTCAGCATCCCACACAAACGAATGCTCCACATGCGGGTTTCACATGCCACCAACTCCACATTCACAGGCAACTTCAGCGCCACAGCCGTTTTCAGATAGCCCTCAATGCAAAGGCTCTAGACGCAAATATTGGTGTGAGAGCTAATTCAATCAAGGAAACACTGCATGTTGGTGAAGGGCATATTGAAGAAGGATCAGCCGAGTGGTTCTTGTGGGAGAACAACTCCATTTGGCTCACTAACTTCACACACCATCAGGCTTCCAAGCAGCTCTCAAGGAAACTCAGTTTTCACACTCTATGCTTAGTGCCCTTTGCATGGCTAGGACTGAAATGAACCTGGTAGAGCATCCCACACAAACGAATGCTCCACATGCGGGTTTCACATGCCACCAACTCCACATTCACAGGCAACTTCAGCGCCACAGCCGTTTTCAGATAGCCCTCAATGCAAAGGCTCTAGACGCAAATATTGGTGTGAGAGCTAATTCAATCAAGGAAACACTGCATGTTGGTGAAGGGCATATTGAAGAAGGATCAGCCGAGTGGTTCTTGTGGGAGAACAACTGCATTTGGCTCACTAACTTCACACACCATCAGGCTTCCAAGCAGCTCTCAAGGAAACTCAGTTTTCACACTCTATGCTTAGTGCTCTTTGTGTGCCTAGGACTGAAATGAAGCTTGGTGAGCATCCCACACAAACGAATGCTCCACATGCGGGTTTCACATGCCACCAACTCCACATTCACAGGCAACTTCAGTGCCACAGCCGTTTTCAGATAGCCCTCAATGCAAAGGCTCTAGACGCAAACATTGGTGTGAGAGCTAATTCAATCAAGGGAACACTGCATGTTGGTGAAGGGCATATTGAAGAAGGATCAGCCGAGTGGTTCTTGTGGGAGAACAACTCCATTTGGCTCACTAACTTCACACACCATCAGGCTTCCAAGCAGCTCTCAAGGAAACTCAGTTTTCACACTCTATGCTTAGTGCCCTTTGAGTGCATTATCTAGGAATGAACCTGGTAGAGCATCCCACACAAACGAATGCTCCACATGCGGGTTTCACATGCCACCAACTCCACATTCACAGGCAACTTCAGCGCCACAGCCGTTTTTAGATAGCCCTCAATGCAAAGGCTCTAGACGCAAATATTGGTGTGAGAGCTAATTCAATCAAGGAAACACTGCATGTTGGTGAAGGGCATATTGAAGAAGGATCAGCCGAGTGGTTCTTGTGGGAGAACAACTCCATTTGGCTCACTAACTTCACACACCATCAGGCTTCCAAGCAGCTCTCAAGGAAACTCAGTTTTCACACTCTATGCTTAGTGCCCTTTGAATGCATTATCTAGGAATGAACCTGGTAGAGCATCCCACACAAACGAATGCTCCACATGCGGGTTTCACATGCCACCAACTCCACATTCACAGGCAACTTCAGCGCCACAGCCGTTTTCAGATAGCCCTCAATGCAAAGGCTCTAGACGCAAATATTGGTGTGAGAGCTAATTCAATCAAGGAAACACTGCATGTTGGTGAAGGGCATATTGAAGAAGGATCAGCCGAGTGGTTCTTGTGGGAGAACAACTCCATTTGGCTCACTAACTTCACACACCATCAGGCTTCCAAGCAGCTCTCAAAGAATCTCAGTTTTCACACTCTATGCTTAGTGCCCTTTGTGTGCCTAGGACTGAAATGAAGCTTGGTCAGCATCCCACACAAACGAATGCTCCACATGCGGGTTTCACATGCCACCAACTCCACATTCACAGGCAACTTCAGTGCCACAGCCGTTTTCAGATAGCCCTCAATGCAAAGGCTCTAGACGCAAATATTGGTGTGAGAGCTAATTCAATCAAGGAAACACTGCATTTTGGTGAAGGGCATATTGAAGAAGGATCAGCCGAGTGGTTCTTGTGAGAGAACAACTCCATTTGGCTCACTAACTTCACAAACCATCAGGCTTCCAAGCAGCTCTCAAGGAAACTCAGTTTTCACACTGTATGCTTAGTGCTCTTTGTGTGCCTAGGACTGAAGTGAAGCTTGGTCAGCATCCCACACAAACGAATGCTCCACATGCGGGTTTCACATGCCACCAACTCCACATTCACAGGCAACTTCAGTGCCACAGCCGTTTTCAGATAGCCCTCAATGCAAAGGCTCTAGACGCAAATATTGGTGTGAGAGCTAATTCAATCAAGGAAACACTGCATGTTGGTGAAGGGCATATTGAAGAAGGATCAGCCGAGTGGTTCTTGTGGGAGAACAACTCCTTTGGCTCACTAACTTCACACACCATCAGGCTTCCAAGCAGCTCTCAAGGAAACTCAGTTTTCACACTCTATGCTTAGTGCCCTTTGCATGGCTAGGACTGAAATGAACCTGGTAGAGCATCCCACACAAATGAATGCTCCACATGCGGGTTTCACATGCCAGCAACTCCACATTCACAGGCAACTTCAGCGCCACAGCCGTTTTCAGATAGCCCTCAATGCAAAGGCTCTAGACGCAAATATTGGTGTGAGAGCTAATTCAATCAAGGAAACACTGCATGTTGGTGAAGGGCATATTGAAGAAGGATCAGCCGAGTGGTTCTTGTGGGAGAACAACTCCATTTGGCTCACTAACTTCACACACCATCAGGCTTCCAAGCAGCTCTCAAGGAAACTCAGTTTTCACACTCTATGTTTAGTGCCCTTTGAATGCATTATCTAGGAATGAACCTGGTAGAGCATCCCACACAAACGAATGCTCCACATGCGGGTTTCACATGCCACCAACTCCACATTCACAGGCAACTTCAGCGCCACAGCCGTTTTCAGATAGCCCTCAATGCAAAGGCTCTAGACGCAAATATTGGTGTGAGAGCTAATTCAATCAAGGAAACACTGCATGTTGGTGAAGGGCATATTGAAGAAGGATCAGCCGAGTGGTTCTTGTGGGAGAACAACTCCTTTGGCTCACTAACTTCACACACCATCAGGCTTCCAAGCAGCTCTCAAGGAAACTCAGTTTTCACACTCTATGTTTAGTGCCCTTTGAATGCATTATCTAGGAATGAACCTGGTAGAGCATCCCACACAAACGAATGCTCCACATGCGGGTTTCACATGCCACCCACTCCACATTCACAGGCAACTTCAGCGCCACTGCCGTTTTCAGATAGCCCTCAATGCAATGGCTCTAGACGCAAATATTGGTGTGAGAGCTAATTCAATCAAGGAAACACTGCATGTTGGTGAAGGGCATATTGAAGAAGGATCAGCCGAGTGGTTCTTGTGGGAGAACAACTCCATTTGGCTCACTAACTTCACACACCATCAGGCTTCCAAGCAGCTCTCAAGGAAACTCAGTTTTCACACTCTATGCTTACTGCACTTTGTGTGCCTAGGACCGAAATGAAGCTTGGTCAGCATCCCACACAAACGAATGCTCCACATGCGGGTTTCACATGCCACCAACTCCACATTCACAGGCAACTTCAGCGCCACAGCCGTTTTCAGATAGCCCTCAATGCAAAGGCTCTAGACGCAAATATTGGTGTGAGAGCTAATTCAATCAAGGAAACACTGCATGTTGGTGAAGGGCATATTGAAGAAGGATCAGCCGAGTGGTTCTTGTGGGAGAACAACTCCATTTGGCTCACTAACTTCACACACCATCAGGCTTCCAAGCAGCTCTCAAGGAAACTCAGTTTTCACACTCTATGTTTAGTGCCCTTTGAATGCCTTATCTAGGAATGAACCTGGTAGAGCATCCTACACAAACGAATGCTCCACATGCGGGTTTCACATGCCACCAACTCCACATTCACAGGCAACTTCAGCGCCACAGCCGTTTTCAGATAGCCCTCAATGCAAAGGCTCTAGACGCAAATATTGGTGTGAGAGCTAATTCAATCAAGGAAACACTGCATGTTGGTGAAGGGCATATTGAAGAAGGATCAGCCGAGTGGTTCTTGTGGGAGAACAACTCCATTTGGCTCACTAACTTCACAAACCATCAGGCTTCCAAGCAGCTCTCAAGGAAACTCAGTTTTCACACTCTATGTTTAGTGCCCTTTGAATGCATTATCTAGGAATGAACCTGGTAGAGCATCCCACACAAACGAATGCTCCACATGCGGGTTTCACATGCCACCAACTCCACATTCACAGGCAACTTCAGCGCCACGGCCGTTTTCAGATAGCCCTCAATGCAAAGGCTCTAGACGCAAATATTGGTGTGAGAGCTAATTCAATCAAGGAAGCACTGCATGTTGGTGAAGGGCATATTGAAGAAGGATCAGCCGAGTGGTTCTTGTGGGAGAACAACTCCATTTGGCTCACTAACTTCACACACCATCAGGCTTCCAAGCAGCTCTCAAGGAAACTCAGTTTTCACATTCTATGCTTAGTGCCCTTTGAGTGCATTATCTAGGAATGAACCTAGTAGAGCATCCCACACAAACGAATGCTCCACATGCGGGTTTCACATGCCACCAACTCCACATTCACAGGCAACTTCAGCGCCACAGCCATTTTCAGATAGCCCTCAATGCAAAGGCTCTAGACGCAAATATTGGTGTGAGAGCTAATTCAATCAAGGAAACACTGCATGTTGGTGAAGGGCATATTGAAGAAGGATCAGCCGAGTGGCTCTTGTGGGAGAACAACTCCATTTGGCTCACTAACGTCACACACCATCAGGCTTCCAAGCAGCTCTCAAGGAAACTCAGTTTTCACACTGTATGCTTAGTGCTCTTTGTGTGCCTAGGACTGAAGTGAAGCTTGGTCAGCATCCCACACAAACGAATGCTCCACATGCGGTTTTCACATGCCACCAACTCCACATTCACAGGCAACTTCAGCGCCACAGCCGTTTTCAGATAGCCCTCAATGCAAAGGCTCTAGACGCAAATATTGGTGTGAGAGCTAATTCAATCAAGGAAACACTGCATGTTGGTGAAGGGCATATTGAAGAAGGATCAGCCGAGTGGTTCTTGTGGGAGAACAACTCCATTTGGCTCACTAACTTCACACACCATCAGGCTTCCAAGCAGCTCTCAAGGAAACTCAGTTTTCACACTCTATGCTTAGTGCCCTTTGTGTGCCTAGGACCGAAATGAACCTTGGTCAGCATCCCACACAAACGAATGCTCCACATGCGGGTTTCACATGCCAGCAACTCCACATTCACAGGCAACTTCAGCGCCACAGCCGTTTTCAGATAGCCCTCAATGCAAAGGCTCTAGACGCAAATATTGGTGTGAGAGCTAATTCAATCAAGGAAACACTGCATGTTGGTGAAGGGCATATTGAAGAAGGATCAGCCGAGTGGTTCTTGTGGGAGAACAACTCCATTTGGCTCACTAACTTCACACACCATCAGGCTTCCAAGCAGCTCTCAAGGAAACTCAGTTTTCACACTGTATGCTTAGTGCTCTTTGTGTGCCTAGGACTGAAGTGAAGCTTGGTCAGCATCCCACACAAACGAATGCTCCACATGCGGGTTTCACATGCCAGCAACTCCACATTCACAGGCAACTTCAGCGCCACTGCCGTTTTCAGATAGCCCTCAATGCAAAGGCTCTAGACGCAAATATTGGTGTGAGAGCTAATTCAATCAAGGAAACACTGCATGTTGGTGAAGGGCATATTGAAGAAGGATCAGCCGAGTGGTTCTTGTGGGAGAACAACTCCATTTGGCTCACTAACTTCACACACCATCAGGCTTCCAAGCAGCTCTCAAGGAAACTCAGTTTTCACACTCTATGCTTAGTGCCCTTTGTGTGCCTAGGACTGAAATGAAGCTTGGTCAGCATCCCACACAAACGAATGCTCCACATGCGGGTTTCACATGCCACCAACTCCACATTCACAGGCAACTTCAGCGCCACAGCCGTTTTCAGATAGCCCTCAATGCAAAGGCTCTAGACGCAAATATTGGTGTGAGAGCTAATTCAATCAAGGAAACACTGCATGTTGGTGAAGGGCATATTGAAGAAGGATAGGCCGAGTGGTTCTTGTGGGAGAACAACTCCATTTGGCTCACTAAATTCACACACCATCAGGCTTCCAAGCAGCTCTCAAGGAAACTCAGTTTTCACACTCTATGTTTAGTGCCCTTTGAATGCATTATCTAGGAATGAACCTGGTAGAGCATCCCACACAAACGAATGCTCCACATGCGGGTTTCACATGCCACCAACTCCACATTCACAGGCAATTTCAGCGCCACAGCCATTTTCAGATAGCCCTCAATGCAAAGGCTCTAGACGCAAATATTGGTGTGAGAGCTAATTCAATCAAGGAAACACTGCATGTTGGTGAAGGGCATATTGAAGAAGGATCAGCCGAGTGGTTCTTGTGGGAGAACAACTCCATTTGGCTCACTAACTTCACACACCATCAGGCTTCCAAGCAGCTCTCAAGGAAACTCAGTTTTCACACTCTATGCTTAGTGCCCTTTGAATGCATTATCTAGGAATGAACCTGGTAGAGCATCCCACACAAACGAATGCTCCACATGCGGGTTTCACATGCCACCAACTCCACATTCACAGGCAACTTCAGCGCCACAGCCATTTTCAGATAGCCCTCAATGCAAAGGCTCTAGACGCAAATATTGGTGTGAGAGCTAATTCAATCAAGGAAACACTGCATGTTGGTGAAGGGCATATTGAAGAAGGATCAGCCGAGTGGTTCTTGGGGGAGAACAACTCCATTTGGCTCACTAACTTCACACACCATCAGGCTTCCAAGCAGCTCTGAAAGAATCTCAGTTTTCACACTCTATGCTTAGTGCCCTTTGTGTGCCTAGGACTGAAATGAAGCTTGGTCAGCATCCCACACAAACGAATGCTCCACATGCGGGTTTCACATGCCACCAACTCCACATTCACAGGCAACTTCAGCGCCACAGCCGTTTTCAGATAGCCCTCAATGCAAAGGCTCTAGACGCAAATATTGGTGTGAGAGCTAATTCAATCAAGGAAACACTGCATGTTGGTGAAGGGCATATTGAAGAAGGATCAGCCGAGTGGTTCTTGTGGGAGAACAACTCCATTTGGCTCACTAACTTCACACACCATCAGGCTTCCAAGCAGCTCTCAAGGAAACTCAGTTTTCACACTGTATGCTTAGTGCTCTTTGTGTGCCTAGGACTGAAGTGAAGCTTGGTAGAGCATCCCACACAAACGAATGCTCCACATGCGGGTTTCACATGCCACCAACTCCACATTCACAGGCAACTTCAGCGCCACAGCCGTTTTCAGATAGCCCTCAATGCAAAGGCTCTAGACGCAAATATTGGTGTGAGAGCTAATTCAATCAAGGAAACACTGCATGTTGGTGAAGGGCATATTGAAGAAGGATCAGCAGAGTGGTTCTTGTGGGAGAACAACTCCATTTGGCTCACTAACTTCACACACCATCAGGCTTCCAAGCAGCTCTCAAGGAAACTCAGTTTTCACACTCTATGCTTAGTGCCCTTTGCATGGCTAGGACTGAAATGAACCTGGTAGAGCATCCCACACAAATGAATGCTCCACATGCGGGTTTCGCATGCCACCAACTCCACATTCACAGGCAACTTCAGCGCCACAGCCGTTTTCAGATAGCCCTCAATGCAAAGGCTCTAGACGCAAATATTGGTGTGAGAGCTAATTCAATCAAGGAAACACTGCATGTTGGTGAAGGGCATATTGAAGAAGGATCAGCCGAGTGGTTCTTGTGGGAGAACAACTCCATTTGGCTCACTAACTTCACACACCATCAGGCTTCCAAGCAGCTCTCAAGGAAACTCAGTTTTCACACTCTATGTTTAGTGCCCTTTGAATGCATTATCTAGGAATGAACCTGGTAGAGCATCCCACACAAACGAATGCTCCACATGCGGGTTTCACATGCCACCAACTCCACATTCACAGGCAATTTCAGCGCCACAGCCGTTTTCAGATAGCCCTCAATGCAAAGGCTCTAGACGCAAATATTGGTGTGAGAGCTAATTCAATCAAGGAAACACTGCATGTTGGTGAAGGGCATATTGAAGAAGGATCAGCCGAGTGGTTCTTGTGGGAGAACAACTCCTTTGGCTCACTAACTTCACACACCATCAGGCTTCCAAGCAGCTCTCAAGGAAACTCAGTTTTCACACTCTATGTTTAGTGCCCTTTGAATGCATTATCTAGGAATGAACCTGGTAGAGCATCCCACACAAACGAATGCTCCACATGCGGGTTTCACATGCCACCAACTCCACATTCACAGGCAATTTCAGCGCCACAGCCGTTTTCAGATAGCCCTCAATGCAAAGGCTCTAGACGCAAATATTGGTGTGAGAGCTAATTCAATCAAGGAAACACTGCATGTTGGTGAAGGGCATATTGAAGAAGGATCAGCCGAGTGGTTCTTGTGGGAGAACAACTCCATTTGGCTCACTAACTTCACACACCATCAGGCTTCCAAGCAGCTCTGAAAGAATCTCAGTTTTCACACTCTATGCTTAGTGCCCTTTGTGTGCCTAGGACTGAAATGAAGCTTGGTCAGCATCCCACACAAACGAATGCTCCACATGCGGGTTTCACATGCCACCAACTCCACATTCACAGGCAACTTCAGCGCCACAGCCGTTTTCAGATAGCCCTCAATGCAAAGGCTCTAGACGCAAATATTGGTGTGAGAGCTAATTCAATCAAGGAAACACTGCATGTTGGTGAAGGGCATATTGAAGAAGGATCAGCCGAGTGGTTCTTGTGGGAGAACAACTCCATTTGGCTCACTAACTTCACACACCATCAGGCTTCCAAGCAGCTCTCAAGGAAACTCAGTTTTCACACTGTATGCTTAGTGCTCTTTGTGTGCCTAGGACTGAAGTGAAGCTTGGTCAGCATCCCACACAAACGAATGCTCCACATGCGGGTTTCACATGCCACCAACTCCACATTCACAGGCAACTTCAGCGCCACAGCCGTTTTCAGATAGCCCTCAATGCAAAGGCTCTAGACGCAAATATTGGTGTGAGAGCTAATTCAATCAAGGAAACACTGCATGTTGGTGAAGGGCATATTGAAGAAGGATCAGCCGAGTGGTTCTTGTGGGAGAACAACTCCATTTGGCTCACTAACTTCACACACCATCAGGCTTCCAAGCAGCTCTCAAGGAAACTCAGTTTTCACACTCTATGCTTAGTGCCCTTTGCATGGCTAGGACTGAAATGAACCTGGTAGAGCATCCCACACAAATGAATGCTCCACATGCGGGTTTCACATGCCACCAACTCCACATTCACAGGCAATTTCAGCGCCACAGCCGTTTTCAGATAGCCCTCAATGCAAAGGCTCTAGACGCAAATATTGGTGTGAGAGCTAATTCAATCAAGGAAACACTGCATGTTGGAGAAGGGCATATTGAAGAAGGATCAGCCGAGTGGTTCTTGTGGGAGAACAACTCCATTTGGCTCACTAACTTCACACACCATCAGGCTTCCAAGCAGCTCTCAAGGAAACTCAGTTTTCACACTGTATGCTTAGTGCTCCTTGTGTGCCTAGGACTGAAGTGAAGCTTGGTCAGCATCCCACGCAAACGAATGCTTCACATGCGGGTTTCACATGCCACCAACTCCACATTCACAGGCAACTTCAGCGCCACAGCCGTTTTCAGATAGCCCTCAATGCAAAGGCTCTAGACGCAAATATTGGTGTGAGAGCTAATTCAATCAAGGAAACACTGCATGTTGTTGAAGGGTATATTGAAGAAGGATCAGCCGAGTGGTTCTTGTGGGAGAACAACTCCATTTGGCTCACTAACTTCACACACCATCAGGCTTCCAAGCAGCTCTCAAGGAAACTCAGTTTTCACACTCTATGCTTAGTGCCCTTTGCATGGCTAGGACTTAAATGAACCTGGTAGAGCATCCCACACAAATGAATGCTCCACATGCGGGTTTCACATGCCACCAACTCCACATTCACAGGCAACTTCAGCGCCACAGCCGTTTTCAGATAGCCCTCAATGCAAAGGCTCTAGACGCAAATATTGGTGTGAGAGCTAATTCAATCAAGGAAACACTGCATGTTGGTGAAGGGCATATTGAAGAAGGATCAGCCGAGTGGTTCTTGTGGGAGAACAACTCCATTTGGCTCACTAACTTCACACACCATCAGGCTTCCAAGCAGCTCTCAAGGAAACTCAGTTTTCACACTCTATGTTTAGTGCCCTTTGAATGCATTATCTAGGAATGAACCTGGTAGAGCATCCCACACAAACGAATGCTCCACATGCGGGTTTCACATGCCACCAACTCCACATTCACAGGCAATTTCAGCGCCACAGCCGTTTTCGGATAGCCCTCAATGCAAAGGCTCTAGACGCAAATATTGGTGTGAGAGCTAATTCAATCAAGGAAACACTGCATGTTGGTGAAGGGCATATTGAAGAAGGATCAGCCGAGTGGTTCTTGTGGGAGAACAACTCCATTTGGCTCACTAACTTCACACACCATCAGGCTTCCAAGCAGCTCTCAAGGAAACTCAGTTTTCACACTCTATGTTTAGTGCCCTTTGCATGGCTAGGACTGAAATGAACCTGGTAGAGCATCCCACACAAATGAATGCTCCACATGCGGGTTTCACATGCCACCAACTCCACATTCACAGGCAACTTCAGCGCCACAGCCGTTTTCAGATAGCCCTCAATGCAAAGGCTCTAGACGCAAATATTGGTGTGAGAGCTAATTCAATCAAGGAAACACTGCATGTTGGTGAAGGGCATATTGAAGAAGGATCAGCCGAGTGGTTCTTGTGGGAGAACAACTCCATTTGGCTCACTAACTTCACACACCATCAGGCTTCCAAGCAGCTCTCAAGGAAACTCAGTTTTCACACTCTATGCTTAGTGCCCTTTGCATGGCTAGGACTGAAATGAACCTGGTAGAGCATCCCACACAAATGAATGCTCCACATGCGGGTTTCACATGCCACCAACTCCACATTCACAGGCAATTTCAGCGCCACAGCCGTTTTCAGATAGCCCTCAATGCAAAGGCTCTAGACGCAAATATTGGTGTGAGAGCTAATTCAATCAAGGAAACACTGCATGTTGGTGAAGGGCATATTGAAGAAGGATCAGCCGAGTGGTTCTTGTGGGAGAACAACTCCATTTGGCTCACTAACTTCACACACCATCAGGCTTCCAAGCAGCTCTCAAGGAAACTCAGTTTTCACACTGTATGCTTAGTGCTCTTTGTGTGCCTAGGACTGAAGTGAAGCTTGGTCAGCATCCCACACAAACGAATGCTTCACATGCGGGTTTCACATGCCACCAACTCCACATTCACAGGCAACTTCAGCGCCACAGCCGTTTTCAGATAGCCCTCAATGCAAAGGCTCTAGACGCAAATATTGGTGTGAGAGCTAATTCAATCAAGGAAACACTGCATGTTGGTGAAGGGTATATTGAAGAAGGATCAGCCGAGTGGTTCTTGTGGGAGAACAACTCCATTTGGCTCACTAACTTCACACACCATCAGGCTTCCAAGCAGCTCTCAAGGAAACTCAGTTTTCACACTCTATGCTTAGTGCCCTTTGCATGGCTAGGACTTAAATGAACCTGGTAGAGCATCCCACACAAATGAATGCTCCACATGCGGGTTTCACATGCCACCAACTCCACATTCACAGGCAACTTCAGCGCCACAGCCGTTTTCAGATAGCCCTCAATGCAAAGGCTCTAGACGCAAATATTGGTGTGAGAGCTAATTCAATCAAGGAAACACTGCATGTTGGTGAAGGGCATATTGAAGAAGGATCAGCCGAGTGGTTCTTGTGGGAGAACAACTCCATTTGGCTCACTAACTTCACACACCATCAGGCTTCCAAGCAGCTCTCAAGGAAACTCAGTTTTCACACTCTATGTTTAGTGCCCTTTGAATGCATTATCTAGGAATGAACCTGGTAGAGCATCCCACACAAACGAATGCTCCACATGCGGGTTTCACATGCCACCAACTCCACATTCACAGGCAATTTCAGCGCCACAGCCGTTTTCAGATAGCCCTCAATGCAAAGGCTCTAGACGCAAATATTGGTGTGAGAGCTAATTCAATCAAGGAAACACTGCATGTTGGTGAAGGGCATATTGAAGAAGGATCAGCCGAGTGGTTCTTGTGGGAGAACAACTCCATTTGGCTCACTAACTTCACACACCATCAGGCTTCCAAGCAGCTCTCAAGGAAACTCAGTTTTCACACTCTATGTTTAGTGCCCTTTGAATGCATTATCTAGGAATGAACCTGGTAGAGCATCCCACACAAACGAATGCTCCACATGCGGGTTTCACATGCCACCAACTCCACATTCACAGGCAACTTCAGCGCCACAGCCGTTTTCAGATAGCCCTCAATGCAAAGGCTCTAGACGCAAATATTGATGTGAGAGCTAATTCAATCAAGGAAACACTGCATGTTGGTGAAGGGCATATTGAAGAAGGATCAGCCGAGTGGTTCTTGTGGGAGAACAACTCCATTTGGCTCACTAACTTCACACACCATCAGGCTTCCAAGCAGCTCTCAAGGAAACTCAGTTTTCACACTCTATGTTTAGTGCCCTTTGAATGCATTATCTAGGAATGAACCTGGTAGAGCATCCCACACAAACGAATGCTCCACATGCGGGTTTCACATGCCACCAACTCCACATTCACAGGCAACTTCAGCGCCACAGCCGTTTTCAGATAGCCCTCAATGCAAAGGCTCTAGACGCAAATATTGGTGTGAGAGATAATTCAATCAAGGAAACACTGCATGTTGGTGAAGGGCATATTGAAGAAGGATCAGCCGAGTGGTTCTTGTGGGAGAACAACTCCATTTGGCTCACTAACTTCACACACCATCAGGCTTCCAAGCAGCTCTCAAGGAAACTCAGTTTTCAAACTCTATGTTTAGTGCCCTTTGAATGCATTATCTAGGAATGAACCTGGTAGAGCATCCCACACAAACGAATGCTCCACATGCGGGTTTCACATGCCACCAACTCCTCATTCACAGGCAACTTCAGCGCCACAGCCGTTTTCAGATAGCCCTCAATGCAAAGGCTCTAGACGCAAATATTGGTGTGAGAGCTAATTCAATCAAGGAAACACTGCATGTTGGTGAAGGGCATATTGAAGAAGGATCAGCCGAGTGGTTCTTGTGGGAGAACAACTCCATTTGGCTCACTAACTTCACACACCATCAGGCTTCCAAGCAGCTCTCAAGGAAACTCAGTTTTCACACTGTATGTTTAGTGCCCTTTGAATGCATTATCTAGGAATGAACCTGGTAGAGCATCCCACACAAACGAATGCTCCACATGCGGGTTTCACATGCCACCAACTCCACATTCACAGGCAACTTCAGCGCCACAGCCATTTTCAGATAGCCCTTAATGCAAAGGCTCTAGACGCAAATATTGGTGTGAGAGCTAATTCAATCAAGGAAACACTGCGTGTTGGTGAAGGGCATATTGAAGAAGGATCAGCCGAGTGGTTCTTGTGGGAGAACAACTCCATTTGGCTCACTAACTTCACACACCATCAGGCTTCCAAGCAGCTCTCAAGGAAACTCAGTTTTCACACTCTATGCTTAGTGCCCTTTGTGTGCCTAGGACCGAAATGAACCTTGGTCAGCATCCCACACAAACGAATGCTCCACATGCGGGTTTCACATGCCACCAACTCCACATTCACAGGCAACTTCAGCGCCACAGCCGTTTTCAGATAGCCCTCAATGCAAAGGCTCTAGACGCAAATATTGGTGTGAGAGCTAATTCAATCAAGGAAACACTGCATGTTGGTGAAGGGCATATTGAAGAAGGATCAGCCGAGTGGTTCTTGTGGGAGAACAACTCCATTTGGCTCACTAACTTCACACACCATCAGGCTTCCAAGCAGCTCTCAAAGAAACTCAGTTTTCACACTCTATGCTTAGTGCCCTTTGTGTGCCTAGGACCGAAATGAACCTTGGTCAGCATCCCACACAAACGAATGCTCCACATGCGGGTTTCACATGCCACCAACTCCACATTCACAGGCAACTTCAGCGCCACAGCCGTTTTCAGATAGCCCTCAATGCAAAGGCTCTAGACGCAAATATTGGTGTGAGAGCTAATTCAATCAAGGAAACACTGCATGTTGGTGAAGGGCATATTGAAGAAGGATCAGCCGAGTGGTTCTTGTGGGAGAACAACTCCATTTGGCTCACTAACTTCACACACCATCAGGCTTCCAAGCAGCTCTCAAGGAAACTCAGTTTTCACACTGTATGCTTAGTGCTCTTTGTGTGCCTAGGACTGAAGTGAAGCTTGGTCAGCATCCCACACAAACGAATGCTTCACATGCGGGTTTCACATGCCACCAACTCCACATTCACAGGCAACTTCAGCGCCACAGCCGTTTTCAGATAGCCCTCAATGCAAAGGCTCTAGACGCAAATATTGGTGTGAGAGCTAATTCAATCAAGGAAACACTGCATGTTGGTGAAGGGTATATTGAAGAAGGATCAGCCGAGTGGTTCTTGTGGGAGAACAACTCCATTTGGCTCACTAACTTCACACACCATCAGGCTTCCAAGCAGCTCTCAAGGAAACTCAGTTTTCACACTCTATGCTTAGTGCCCTTTGCATGGCTAGGACTTAAATGAACCTGGTAGAGCATCCCACACAAATGAATGCTCCACATGCGGGTTTCACATGCCACCAACTCCACATTCACAGGCAACTTCAGCGCCACAGCCGTTTTCAGATAGCCCTCAATGCAAAGGCTCTAGACGCAAATATTGGTGTGAGAGCTAATTCAATCAAGGAAACACTGCATGTTGGTGAAGGGCATATTGAAGAAGGATCAGCCGAGTGGTTCTTGTGGGAGAACAACTCCATTTGGCTCACTAACTTCACACACCATCAGGCTTCCAAGCAGCTCTCAAGGAAACTCAGTTTTCACACTCTATGTTTAGTGCCCTTTGAATGCATTATCTAGGAATGAACCTGGTAGAGCATCCCACACAAACGAATGCTCCACATGCGGGTTTCACATGCCACCAACTCCACATTCACAGGCAATTTCAGCGCCACAGCCGTTTTCAGATAGCCCTCAATGCAAAGGCTCTAGACGCAAATATTGGTGTGAGAGCTAATTCAATCAAGGAAACACTGCATGTTGGTGAAGGGCATATTGAAGAAGGATCAGCCGAGTGGTTCTTGTGGGAGAACAACTCCATTTGGCTCACTAACTTCACACACCATCAGGCTTCCAAGCAGCTCTCAAGGAAACTCAGTTTTCACACTCTATGTTTAGTGCCCTTTGAATGCATTATCTAGGAATGAACCTGGTAGAGCATCCCACACAAACGAATGCTCCACATGCGGGTTTCACATGCCACCAACTCCACATTCACAGGCAACTTCAGCGCCACAGCCGTTTTCAGATAGCCCTCAATGCAAAGGCTCTAGACGCAAATATTGATGTGAGAGCTAATTCAATCAAGGAAACACTGCATGTTGGTGAAGGGCATATTGAAGAAGGATCAGCCGAGTGGTTCTTGTGGGAGAACAACTCCATTTGGCTCACTAACTTCACACACCATCAGGCTTCCAAGCAGCTCTCAAGGAAACTCAGTTTTCACACTCTATGTTTAGTGCCCTTTGAATGCATTATCTAGGAATGAACCTGGTAGAGCATCCCACACAAACGAATGCTCCACATGCGGGTTTCACATGCCACCAACTCCACATTCACAGGCAACTTCAGCGCCACAGCCGTTTTCAGATAGCCCTCAATGCAAAGGCTCTAGACGCAAATATTGGTGTGAGAGATAATTCAATCAAGGAAACACTGCATGTTGGTGAAGGGCATATTGAAGAAGGATCAGCCGAGTGGTTCTTGTGGGAGAACAACTCCATTTGGCTCACTAACTTCACACACCATCAGGCTTCCAAGCAGCTCTCAAGGAAACTCAGTTTTCACACTGTATGTTTAGTGCCCTTTGAATGCATTATCTAGGAATGAACCTGGTAGAGCATCCCACACAAACGAATGCTCCACATGCGGGTTTCACATGCCACCAACTCCACATTCACAGGCAACTTCAGCGCCACAGCCATTTTCAGATAGCCCTTAATGCAAAGGCTCTAGACGCAAATATTGGTGTGAGAGCTAATTCAATCAAGGAAACACTGCGTGTTGGTGAAGGGCATATTGAAGAAGGATCAGCCGAGTGGTTCTTGTGGGAGAACAACTCCATTTGGCTCACTAACTTCACACACCATCAGGCTTCCAAGCAGCTCTCAAGGAAACTCAGTTTTCACACTCTATGCTTAGTGCCCTTTGTGTGCCTAGGACCGAAATGAACCTTGGTCAGCATCCCACACAAACGAATGCTCCACATGCGGGTTTCACATGCCACCAACTCCACATTCACAGGCAACTTCAGCGCCACAGCCGTTTTCAGATAGCCCTCAATGCAAAGGCTCTAGACGCAAATATTGGTGTGAGAGCTAATTCAATCAAGGAAACACTGCATGTTGGTGAAGGGCATATTGAAGAAGGATCAGCCGAGTGGTTCTTGTGGGAGAACAACTCCATTTGGCTCACTAACTTCACACACCATCAGGCTTCCAAGCAGCTCTCAAAGAAACTCAGTTTTCACACTCTATGCTTAGTGCCCTTTGTGTGCCTAGGACCGAAATGAACCTTGGTCAGCATCCCACACAAACGAATGCTCCACATGCGGGTTTCACATGCCACCAACTCCACATTCACAGGCAACTTCAGCGCCACAGCCGTTTTCAGATAGCCCTCAATGCAAAGGCTCTAGACGCAAATATTGGTGTGAGAGCTAATTCAATCAAGGAAACACTGCATGTTGGTGAAGGGCATATTGAAGAAGGATCAGCCGAGTGGTTCTTGTGGGAGAACAACTCCATTTGGCTCACTAACTTCACACACCATCAGGCTTCCAAGCAGCTCTCAAGGAAACTCAGTTTTCACACTCTATGTTTAGTGCCCTTTGAATGCATTATCTAGGAATGAACCTGGTAGAGCATCCCACACAAACGAATGCTCCACATGCGGGTTTCACATGCCACCAACTCCACATTCACAGGCAACTTCAGCGCCACAGCCGTTTTCAGATAGCCCTCAATGCAAAGGCTCTAGACGCAAATATTGGTGTGAGAGCTAATTCAATCAAGGAAACACTGCATGTTGGTGAAGGGCATATTGAAGAAGGATCAGCCGAGTGGTTCTTGTGGGAGAACAACTCCATTTGGCTCACTAACTTCACACACCATCAGGCTTCCAAGCAGCTCTCAAGGAAACTCAGTTTTCACACTGTATGCTTAGTGCTCTTTGTGTGCCTAGGACTGAAGTGAAGCTTGGTCAACATCCCACACAAACGAATGCTCCACATGCGGGTTTCACATGCCAGCAACTCCACATTCACAGGCAACTTCAGCGCCACAGCCGTTTTCAGATAGCCCTCAATGCAAAGGCTCTAGAAGCAAATATTGGTGTGAGAGCTAATTCAATCAAGGAAACACTGCATGTTGGTGAAGGGCATATTGAAGAAGGATCAGCCGAGTGGTTCTTGTGGGAGAACAACTCCATTTGGCTCACTAACTTCACACACCATCAGGCTTCCAAGCAGCTCTCAAGGAAACTCAGTTTTCACACTCTATGCTTAGTGCCCTTTGCATGGCTAGGACTGAAATGAACCTGGTAGAGCATCCCACACAAATGAATGCTCCACATGCGGGTTTCACATGCGACCAACTCCACATTCACAGGCAACTTCAGCGCCACAGCCGTTTTCAGATAGCCCTCAATGCAAAGGCTCTAGACGCAAATATTGGTGTGAGAGCTAATTCAATCAAGGAAACACTGCATGTTGGTGAAGGGCATATTGAAGAAGGATCAGCCGAGTGGTTCTTGTGGGAGAACAACTCCATTTGGCTCACTAACTTCACACACCATCAGGCTTCCAAGCAGCTCTCAAGGAAACTCAGTTTTCACACTCTATGCTTAGTGCCCTTTGTATGGCTAGGACTGAAATGAACCTGGTAGAGCATCCCACACAAACGAATGCTCCACATGCGGGTTTCACATGCCACCAACTCCACATTCACAGGCAACTTCAGCGCCACAGCCGTTTTCAGATAGCCCTCAATGCAAAGGCTCTAGACGCAAATATTGGTGTGAGAGCTAATTCAATCAAGGAAACACTGCATGTTGGTGAAGGGCATATTGAAGAAGGATCAGCCGAGTGGTTCTTGTGGGAGAACAACTCCATTTGGCTCACTAACTTCACACACCATCAGGCTTCCAAGCAGCTCTCAAGGAAACTCAGTTTTCACACTCTATGCTTAGTGCCCTTTGTGTGCCTAGGACCGAAATGAACCTTGGTCAGCATCCCAAACAAACGAATGCTCCACATGCGGGTTTCACATGCCAGCAACTCCACATTCACAGGCAACTTCAGCGCCACAGCCGTTTTCAGATAGCCCTCAATGCAAAGGCTCTAGACGCAAATATTGGTGTGAGAGCTAATTCAATCAAGGAAACACTGCATGTTGGTGAAGGGCATATTGAAGAAGGATCAGCCGAGTGGTTCTTGTGGGAGAACAACTCCATTTGGCTCACTAACTTCACACACCATCAGGCTTCCAAGCAGCTCTCAAGGAAACTCAGTTTTCACACTGTATGCTTAGTGCTCTTTGTGTGCCTAGGACTGAAGTGAAGCTTGGTCAACATCCCACACAAACGAATGCTCCACATGCGGGTTTCACATGCCAGCAACTCCACATTCACAGGCAACTTCAGCGCCACAGCCGTTTTCAGATAGCCCTCAATGCAAAGGCTCTAGAAGCAAATATTGGTGTGAGAGCTAATTCAATCAAGGAAACACTGCATGTTGGTGAAGGGCATATTGAAGAAGGATCAGCCGAGTGGTTCTTGTGGGAGAACAACTCCATTTGGCTCACTAACTTCACACACCATCAGGCTTCCAAGCAGCTCTCAAGGAAACTCAGTTTTCACACTCTATGCTTAGTGCCCTTTGTGTGCCTAGGACCGAAATGAACCTTGGTCAGCATCCCACACAAACGAATGCTCCACATGCGGGTTTCACATGCCACCAACTCCACATTCACAGGCAACTTCAGCGCCACAGCCGTTTTCAGATAGCCCTCAATGCAAAGGCTCTAGACGCAAATATTGGTGTGAGAGCTAATTCAATCAAGGAAACACTGCATGTTGGTGAAGGGCATATTGAAGAAGGATCAGCCGAGTGGTTCTTGTGGGAGAACAACTCCATTTGGCTCACTAACTTCACACACCATCAGGCTTCCAAGCAGCTCTCAAAGAAACTCAGTTTTCACACTCTATGCTTAGTGCCCTTTGTGTGCCTAGGACCGAAATGAACCTTGGTCAGCATCCCACACAAACGAATGCTCCACATGCGGGTTTCACATGCCACCAACTCCACATTCACAGGCAACTTCAGCGCCACAGCCGTTTTCAGATAGCCCTCAATGCAAAGGCTCTAGACGCAAATATTGGTGTGAGAGCTAATTCAATCAAGGAAACACTGCATGTTGGTGAAGGGCATATTGAAGAAGGATCAGCCGAGTGGTTCTTGTGGGAGAACAACTCCATTTGGCTCACTAACTTCACACACCATCAGGCTTCCAAGCAGCTCTCAAGGAAACTCAGTTTTCACACTCTATGTTTAGTGCCCTTTGAATGCATTATCTAGGAATGAACCTGGTAGAGCATCCCACACAAACGAATGCTCCACATGCGGGTTTCACATGCCACCAACTCCACATTCACAGGCAACTTCAGCGCCACAGCCGTTTTCAGATAGCCCTCAATGCAAAGGCTCTAGACGCAAATATTGGTGTGAGAGCTAATTCAATCAAGGAAACACTGCATGTTGGTGAAGGGCATATTGAAGAAGGATCAGCCGAGTGGTTCTTGTGGGAGAACAACTCCATTTGGCTCACTAACTTCACACACCATCAGGCTTCCAAGCAGCTCTCAAGGAAACTCAGTTTTCACACTGTATGCTTAGTGCTCTTTGTGTGCCTAGGACTGAAGTGAAGCTTGGTCAACATCCCACACAAACGAATGCTCCACATGCGGGTTTCACATGCCAGCAACTCCACATTCACAGGCAACTTCAGCGCCACAGCCGTTTTCAGATAGCCCTCAATGCAAAGGCTCTAGAAGCAAATATTGGTGTGAGAGCTAATTCAATCAAGGAAACACTGCATGTTGGTGAAGGGCATATTGAAGAAGGATCAGCCGAGTGGTTCTTGTGGGAGAACAACTCCATTTGGCTCACTAACTTCACACACCATCAGGCTTCCAAGCAGCTCTCAAGGAAACTCAGTTTTCACACTCTATGCTTAGTGCCCTTTGCATGGCTAGGACTGAAATGAACCTGGTAGAGCATCCCACACAAATGAATGCTCCACATGCGGGTTTCACATGCGACCAACTCCACATTCACAGGCAACTTCAGCGCCACAGCCGTTTTCAGATAGCCCTCAATGCAAAGGCTCTAGACGCAAATATTGGTGTGAGAGCTAATTCAATCAAGGAAACACTGCATGTTGGTGAAGGGCATATTGAAGAAGGATCAGCCGAGTGGTTCTTGTGGGAGAACAACTCCATTTGGCTCACTAACTTCACACACCATCAGGCTTCCAAGCAGCTCTCAAGGAAACTCAGTTTTCACACTCTATGCTTAGTGCCCTTTGTATGGCTAGGACTGAAATGAACCTGGTAGAGCATCCCACACAAACGAATGCTCCACATGCGGGTTTCACATGCCACCAACTCCACATTCACAGGCAACTTCAGCGCCACAGCCGTTTTCAGATAGCCCTCAATGCAAAGGCTCTAGACGCAAATATTGGTGTGAGAGCTAATTCAATCAAGGAAACACTGCATGTTGGTGAAGGGCATATTGAAGAAGGATCAGCCGAGTGGTTCTTGTGGGAGAACAACTCCATTTGGCTCACTAACTTCACACACCATCAGGCTTCCAAGCAGCTCTCAAGGAAACTCAGTTTTCACACTCTATGCTTAGTGCCCTTTGTGTGCCTAGGACCGAAATGAACCTTGGTCAGCATCCCAAACAAACGAATGCTCCACATGCGGGTTTCACATGCCAGCAACTCCACATTCACAGGCAACTTCAGCGCCACAGCCGTTTTCAGATAGCCCTCAATGCAAAGGCTCTAGACGCAAATATTGGTGTGAGAGCTAATTCAATCAAGGAAACACTGCATGTTGGTGAAGGGCATATTGAAGAAGGATCAGCCGAGTGGTTCTTGTGGGAGAACAACTCCATTTGGCTCACTAACTTCACACACCATCAGGCTTCCAAGCAGCTCTCAAGGAAACTCAGTTTTCACACTGTATGCTTAGTGCTCTTTGTGTGCCTAGGACTGAAGTGAAGCTTGGTCAACATCCCACACAAACGAATGCTCCACATGCGGGTTTCACATGCCAGCAACTCCACATTCACAGGCAACTTCAGCGCCACAGCCGTTTTCAGATAGCCCTCAATGCAAAGGCTCTAGAAGCAAATATTGGTGTGAGAGCTAATTCAATCAAGGAAACACTGCATGTTGGTGAAGGGCATATTGAAGAAGGATCAGCCGAGTGGTTCTTGTGGGAGAACAACTCCATTTGGCTCACTAACTTCACACACCATCAGGCTTCCAAGCAGCTCTCAAGGAAACTCAGTTTTCACACTCTATGCTTAGTGCCCTTTGCATGGCTAGGACTGAAATGAACCTGGTAGAGCATCCCACACAAATGAATGCTCCACATGCGGGTTTCACATGCCACCAACTCCACATTCACAGGCAACTTCAGCGCCACAGCCGTTTTCAGATAGCCCTCAATGCAAAGGCTCTAGACGCAAATATTGGTGTGAGAGCTAATTCAATCAAGGAAACACTGCATGTTGGTGAAGGGCATATTGAAGAAGGATCAGCCGAGTGGTTCTTGTGGGAGAACAACTCCATTTGGCTCACTAACTTCACACACCATCAGGCTTCCAAGCAGCTCTCAAGGAAACTCAGTTTTCACACTCTATGCTTAGTGCCCTTTGTATGGCTAGGACTGAAATGAACCTGGTAGAGCATCCCACACAAACGAATGCTCCACATGCGGGTTTCACATGCCACCAACTCCACATTCACAGGCAACTTCAGCGCCACAGCCGTTTTCAGATAGCCCTCAATGCAAAGGCTCTAGACGCAAATATTGGTGTGAGAGCTAATTCAATCAAGGAAACACTGCATGTTGGTGAAGGGCATATTGAAGAAGGATCAGCCGAGTGGTTCTTGTGGGAGAACAACTCCATTTGGCTCACTAACTTCACACACCATCAGGCTTCCAAGCAGCTCTCAAGGAAACTCAGTTTTCACACTGTATGCTTAGTGCTCTTTGTGTGCCTAGGACTGAAGTGAAGCTTGGTCAACATCCCACACAAACGAATGCTCCACATGCGGGTTTCACATGCCAGCAACTCCACATTCACAGGCAACTTCAGCGCCACAGCCGTTTTCAGATAGCCCTCAATGCAAAGGCTCTAGAAGCAAATATTGGTGTGAGAGCTAATTCAATCAAGGAAACACTGCATGTTGGTGAAGGGCATATTGAAGAAGGATCAGCCGAGTGGTTCTTGTGGGAGAACAACTCCATTTGGCTCACTAACTTCACACACCATCAGGCTTCCAAGCAGCTCTCAAGGAAACTCAGTTTTCACACTCTATGCTTAGTGCCCTTTGCATGGCTAGGACTGAAATGAACCTGGTAGAGCATCCCACACAAATGAATGCTCCACATGCGGGTTTCACATGCGACCAACTCCACATTCACAGGCAACTTCAGCGCCACAGCCGTTTTCAGATAGCCCTCAATGCAAAGGCTCTAGACGCAAATATTGGTGTGAGAGCTAATTCAATCAAGGAAACACTGCATGTTGGTGAAGGGCATATTGAAGAAGGATCAGCCGAGTGGTTCTTGTGGGAGAACAACTCCATTTGGCTCACTAACTTCACACACCATCAGGCTTCCAAGCAGCTCTCAAGGAAACTCAGTTTTCACACTCTATGCTTAGTGCCCTTTGTATGGCTAGGACTGAAATGAACCTGGTAGAGCATCCCACACAAACGAATGCTCCACATGCGGGTTTCACATGCCACCAACTCCACATTCACAGGCAACTTCAGCGCCACAGCCGTTTTCAGATAGCCCTCAATGCAAAGGCTCTAGACGCAAATATTGGTGTGAGAGCTAATTCAATCAAGGAAACACTGCATGTTGGTGAAGGGCATATTGAAGAAGGATCAGCCGAGTGGTTCTTGTGGGAGAACAACTCCATTTGGCTCACTAACTTCACACACCATCAGGCTTCCAAGCAGCTCTCAAGGAAACTCAGTTTTCACACTCTATGCTTAGTGCCCTTTGTGTGCCTAGGACCGAAATGAACCTTGGTCAGCATCCCAAACAAACGAATGCTCCACATGCGGGTTTCACATGCCAGCAACTCCACATTCACAGGCAACTTCAGCGCCACAGCCGTTTTCAGATAGCCCTCAATGCAAAGGCTCTAGACGCAAATATTGGTGTGAGAGCTAATTCAATCAAGGAAACACTGCATGTTGGTGAAGGGCATATTGAAGAAGGATCAGCCGAGTGGTTCTTGTGGGAGAACAACTCCATTTGGCTCACTAACTTCACACACCATCAGGCTTCCAAGCAGCTCTCAAGGAAACTCAGTTTTCACACTGTATGCTTAGTGCTCTTTGTGTGCCTAGGACTGAAGTGAAGCTTGGTCAACATCCCACACAAACGAATGCTCCACATGCGGGTTTCACATGCCAGCAACTCCACATTCACAGGCAACTTCAGCGCCACAGCCGTTTTCAGATAGCCCTCAATGCAAAGGCTCTAGAAGCAAATATTGGTGTGAGAGCTAATTCAATCAAGGAAACACTGCATGTTGGTGAAGGGCATATTGAAGAAGGATCAGCCGAGTGGTTCTTGTGGGAGAACAACTCCATTTGGCTCACTAACTTCACACACCATCAGGCTTCCAAGCAGCTCTCAAGGAAACTCAGTTTTCACACTCTATGCTTAGTGCCCTTTGCATGGCTAGGACTGAAATGAACCTGGTAGAGCATCCCACACAAATGAATGCTCCACATGCGGGTTTCACATGCCACCAACTCCACATTCACAGGCAACTTCAGCGCCACAGCCGTTTTCAGATAGCCCTCAATGCAAAGGCTCTAGACGCAAATATTGGTGTGAGAGCTAATTCAATCAAGGAAACACTGCATGTTGGTGAAGGGCATATTGAAGAAGGATCAGCCGAGTGGTTCTTGTGGGAGAACAACTCCATTTGGCTCACTAACTTCACACACCATCAGGCTTCCAAGCAGCTCTCAAGGAAACTCAGTTTTCACACTCTATGCTTAGTGCCCTTTGTATGGCTAGGACTGAAATGAACCTGGTAGAGCATCCCACACAAACGAATGCTCCACATGCGGGTTTCACATGCCACCAACTCCACATTCACAGGCAACTTCAGCGCCACAGCCGTTTTCAGATAGCCCTCAATGCAAAGGCTCTAGACGCAAATATTGGTGTGAGAGCTAATTCAATCAAGGAAACACTGCATGTTGGTGAAGGGCATATTGAAGAAGGATCAGCCGAGTGGTTCTTGTGGGAGAACAACTCCATTTGGCTCACTAACTTCACACACCATCAGGCTTCCAAGCAGCTCTCAAGGAAACTCAGTTTTCACATTCTATGCTTACTGCTCTTTGTGTGCCTAGGACTGAAGTGAAGGTTGGTCAACATCCCACACAAACGAATGCTCCACATGCGGGTTTCACATGCCAGCAACTCCACATTCACAGACAACTTCAGCGCCACAGCCGTTTTCAGATAGCCCTCAATGCAAAGGCTGTAGAAGCAAATATTGGTGTGAGAGCTAATTCAATCAAGGAAACACTGCATGTTGGTGAAGGGCATATTGAAGAAGGATCAGCCGAGTGGTTCTTGTGGGAGAACAACTCCATTTGGCTCACTAACTTCACACACCATCAGGCTTCCAAGCAGCTCTCAAGGAAACTCAGTTTTCACACTCTATGCTTAGTGCCCTTTGTATGGCTAGGACTGAAATGAACCTGGTAGAGCATCCCACACAAACGAATGCTCCACATGCGGGTTTCACATGCCACCAACTCCACATTCACAGGCAACTTCAGCGCCACAGCCGTTTTCAGATAGCCCTCAATGCAAAGGCTCTAGACGCAAATATTGGTGTGAGAGCTAATTCAATCAAGGAAACACTGCATGTTGGTGAAGGGCATATTGAAGAAGGATCAGCCGAGTGGTTCTTGTGGGAGAACAACTCCATTTGGCTCACTAACTTCACACACCATCAGGCTTCCAAGCAGCTCTCAAGAAAACTCAGTTTTCACACTCTATGTTTAGTGCCCTTTGAATGCATTATCTAGGAATGAACCTGGTAGAGCATCCCACACAAACGAATGCTCCACATGCGGGTTTCACATGCCACCAACTCCACATTCACAGACAATTTCAGCGCCACAGCCGTTTTCAGATAGCCCTCAATGCAAAGGCTCTAGACGCAAATATTGGTGTGAGAGCTAATTCAATCAAGGAAACACTGCATGTTGGTGAAGGGCATATTGAAGAAGGATCAGCCGAGTGGTTCTTGTGGGAGAACAACTCCATTTGGCTCACTAACTTCACACACCATCAGGCTTCCAAGCAGCTCTCAAAGAAACTCAGTTTTCACACTGTATGTTTAGTGCCCTTTGAATGCATTATCTAGGAATGAACCTGGTAGAGCATCCCACACAAACGAATGCTCCACATGCGGGTTTCACATGCCACCAACTCCACATTCACAGGCAACTTCAGCGCCACAGCCGTTTTCAGATAGCCCTCAATGCAAAGGCTCTAGACGCAAATATTGGTGTGAGAGCTAATTCAATCAAGGAAACACTGCATGTTGGTGAAGGGCATATTGAAGAAGGATCAGCCGAGTGGTTCTTGTGGGAGAACAACTCCATTTGGCTCACTAACTTCACACACCATCAGGCTTCCAAGCAGCTCTCAAAGAAACTCAGTTTTCACACTCTATGCTTAGTGCCCTTTGTGTGCCTAGGACTGAAATGAAGCTTGGTCAGCATCCCACACAAACGAATGCTCCACATGCGGGTTTCACATGCCACCAACTCCACATTCACAGGCAACTTCAGCGCCACAGCCGTTTTCAGATAGCCCTCAATGCAAAGGCTCTAGACGCAAATATTGGTGTGAGAGCTAATTCAATCAAGGAAACACTGCATGTTGGTGAAGGGCATATTGAAGAAGGATCAGCCGAGTGGTTCTTGTGGGAGAACAACTCCATTTGGCTCACTAACTTCACACACCATCAGGCTTCCAAGCAGCTCTCAAGGAAACTCAGTTTTCACACTGTATGCTTAGTGCTCTTTGTGTGCCTAGGACTGAAGTGAAGGTTGGTCAACATCCCACACAAACGAATGCTCCACATGCGGGTTTCACATGCCAGCAACTCCACATTCACAGACAACTTCAGCGCCACAGCCGTTTTCAGATAGCCCTCAATGCAAAGGCTGTAGAAGCAAATATTGGTGTGAGAGCTAATTCAATCAAGGAAACACTGCATGTTGGTGAAGGGCATATTGAAGAAGGATCAGCCGAGTGGTTCTTGTGGGAGAACAACTCCATTTGGCTCACTAACTTCACACACCATCAGGCTTCCAAGCAGCTCTCAAGGAAACTCAGTTTTCACACTCTATGCTTAGTGCCCTTTGTATGGCTAGGACTGAAATGAACCTGGTAGAGCATCCCACACAAACGAATGCTCCACATGCGGGTTTCACATGCCACCAACTCCACATTCACAGGCAACTTCAGCGCCACAGCCGTTTTCAGATAGCCCTCAATGCAAAGGCTCTAGACGCAAATATTGGTGTGAGAGCTAATTCAATCAAGGAAACACTGCATGTTGGTGAAGGGCATATTGAAGAAGGATCAGCCGAGTGGTTCTTGTGGGAGAACAACTCCATTTGGCTCACTAACTTCACACACCATCAGGCTTCCAAGCAGCTCTCAAGAAAACTCAGTTTTCACACTCTATGTTTAGTGCCCTTTGAATGCATTATCTAGGAATGAACCTGGTAGAGCATCCCACACAAACGAATGCTCCACATGCGGGTTTCACATGCCACCAACTCCACATTCACAGACAATTTCAGCGCCACAGCCGTTTTCAGATAGCCCTCAATGCAAAGGCTCTAGACGCAAATATTGGTGTGAGAGCTAATTCAATCAAGGAAACACTGCATGTTGGTGAAGGGCATATTGAAGAAGGATCAGCCGAGTGGTTCTTGTGGGAGAACAACTCCATTTGGCTCACTAACTTCACACACCATCAGGCTTCCAAGCAGCTCTCAAAGAAACTCAGTTTTCACACTGTATGTTTAGTGCCCTTTGAATGCATTATCTAGGAATGAACCTGGTAGAGCATCCCACACAAACGAATGCTCCACATGCGGGTTTCACATGCCACCAACTCCACATTCACAGGCAACTTCAGCGCCACAGCCGTTTTCAGATAGCCCTCAATGCAAAGGCTCTAGACGCAAATATTGGTGTGAGAGCTAATTCAATCAAGGAAACACTGCATGTTGGTGAAGGGCATATTGAAGAAGGATCAGCCGAGTGGTTCTTGTGGGAGAACAACTCCATTTGGCTCACTAACTTCACACACCATCAGGCTTCCAAGCAGCTCTCAAAGAAACTCAGTTTTCACACTGTATGTTTAGTGCCCTTTGAATGCATTATCTAGGAATGAACCTGGTAGAGCATCCCACACAAACGAATGCTCCACATGCGGGTTTCACATGCCACCAACTCCACATTCACAGGCAACTTCAGCGCCACAGCCGTTTTCAGATAGCCCTCAATGCAAAGGCTCTAGACGCAAATATTGGTGTGAGAGCTAATTCAATCAAGGAAACACTGCATGTTGGTGAAGGGCATATTGAAGAAGGATCAGCCGAGTGGTTCTTGTGGGAGAACAACTCCATTTGGCTCACTAACTTCACACACCATCAGGCTTCCAAGCAGCTCTCAAGGAAACTCAGTTTTCACACTGTATGCTTAGTGCTCTTTGTGTGCCTAGGACTGAAGTGAAGGTTGGTCAACATCCCACACAAACGAATGCTCCACATGCGGGTTTCACATGCCAGCAACTCCACATTCACAGACAACTTCAGCGCCACAGCCGTTTTCAGATAGCCCTCAATGCAAAGGCTGTAGAAGCAAATATTGGTGTGAGAGCTAATTCAATCAAGGAAACACTGCATGTTGGTGAAGGGCATATTGAAGAAGGATCAGCCGAGTGGTTCTTGTGGGAGAACAACTCCATTTGGCTCACTAACTTCACACACCATCAGGCTTCCAAGCAGCTCTCAAGGAAACTCAGTTTTCACACTCTATGCTTAGTGCCCTTTGTATGGCTAGGACTGAAATGAACCTGGTAGAGCATCCCACACAAACGAATGCTCCACATGCGGGTTTCACATGCCACCAACTCCACATTCACAGGCAACTTCAGCGCCACAGCCGTTTTCAGATAGCCCTCAATGCAAAGGCTCTAGACGCAAATATTGGTGTGAGAGCTAATTCAATCAAGGAAACACTGCATGTTGGTGAAGGGCATATTGAAGAAGGATCAGCCGAGTGGTTCTTGTGGGAGAACAACTCCATTTGGCTCACTAACTTCACACACCATCAGGCTTCCAAGCAGCTCTCAAGAAAACTCAGTTTTCACACTCTATGTTTAGTGCCCTTTGAATGCATTATCTAGGAATGAACCTGGTAGAGCATCCCACACAAACGAATGCTCCACATGCGGGTTTCACATGCCACCAACTCCACATTCACAGACAATTTCAGCGCCACAGCCGTTTTCAGATAGCCCTCAATGCAAAGGCTCTAGACGCAAATATTGGTGTGAGAGCTAATTCAATCAAGGAAACACTGCATGTTGGTGAAGGGCATATTGAAGAAGGATCAGCCGAGTGGTTCTTGTGGGAGAACAACTCCATTTGGCTCACTAACTTCACACACCATCAGGCTTCCAAGCAGCTCTCAAAGAAACTCAGTTTTCACACTGTATGTTTAGTGCCCTTTGAATGCATTATCTAGGAATGAACCTGGTAGAGCATCCCACACAAACGAATGCTCCACATGCGGGTTTCACATGCCACCAACTCCACATTCACAGGCAACTTCAGCGCCACAGCCGTTTTCAGATAGCCCTCAATGCAAAGGCTCTAGACGCAAATATTGGTGTGAGAGCTAATTCAATCAAGGAAACACTGCATGTTGGTGAAGGGCATATTGAAGAAGGATCAGCCGAGTGGTTCTTGTGGGAGAACAACTCCATTTGGCTCACTAACTTCACACACCATCAGGCTTCCAAGCAGCTCTCAAAGAAACTCAGTTTTCACACTCTATGCTTAGTGCCCTTTGTGTGCCTAGGACTGAAATGAAGCTTGGTCAGCATCCCACACAAACGAATGCTCCACATGCGGGTTTCACATGCCACCAACTCCACATTCACAGGCAACTTCAGCGCCACAGCCGTTTTCAGATAGCCCTCAATGCAAAGGCTCTAGACGCAAATATTGGTGTGAGAGCTAATTCAATCAAGGAAACACTGCATGTTGGTGAAGGGCATATTGAAGAAGGATCAGCCGAGTGGTTCTTGTGGGAGAACAACTCCATTTGGCTCACTAACTTCACAAACCATCAGGCTTCCAAGCAGCTCTCAAGGAAACTCAGTTTTCACACTCTATGCTTAGTGCTCTTTGTGTGCCTAGGACTGAAGTGAAGCTTGGTCAGCATCAAACACAAACGAATGCTCCGCATGCGGGTTTCACATGCCACAAACTCCACATTCACAGGCAACTTCAGCGCCACAGCCGTTTTCAGATAGCCCTCAATGCAAAGGCTCTAGACGCAAATATTGGTGTGAGAGCTAATTCAATCAAGGAAACACTGCATGTTGGTGAAGGGCATATTGAAGAAGGATCAGCCGAGTGGTTCTTGTGGGAGAACAACTCCATTTGGCTCACTAACTTCACACACCATCAGGCTTCCAAGCAGCTCTCAAGGAAACTCAGTTTTCACACTCTATGCTTAGTGCCCTTTGCATGGCTAGGACTGAAATGAACCTGGTAGAACATCCCACACAAACGAATGCTCCACATGCGGGTTTCACATGCCACCAACTCCACATTCACAGGCAACTTCAGCGCCACAGCCGTTTTCAGATAGCCCTCAATGCAAAGGCTCTAGACGCAAATATTGGTGTGAGAGCTAATTCAATCAAGGAAACACTGCATGTTGGTGAAGGGCATATTGAAGAAGGATCAGCCGAGTGGTTCTTGTGGGAGAACAACTCCATTTGGCTCACTAACTTCACACACCATCAGGCTTCCAAGCAGCTCTCAAGGAAACTCAGTTTTCACATTCTATGCTTACTGCTCTTTGGGTGCCTAGGACCGAAATGAAGCTTGGTCAGCATCCCACACAAACGAATTCTCCACATGCGGGTTTCACATGCCACCAACTCCACATTCACAGGCAACTTCAGCGCCACAGCCGTTTTCAGATAGCCCTCAATGCAAAGGCTCTAGACGCAAATATTGGTGTGAGAGCTAATTCAATCAAGGAAACACTGCATGTTGGTGAAGGGCATATTGAAGAAGGATCAGCCGAGTGGTTCTTGTGGGAGAACAACTCCATTTGGCTCACTAACTTCACACACCATCAGGCTTCCAAGCAGCTCTCAAGGAAACTCAGTTTTCACACTCTATGCTTAGTGCCCTTTGTGTGCCTAGGACTGAAATGAAGCTTGGTAGAGCATCCCACACAAACGAATGCTCCACATGCGGGTTTCACATGCCACAAACTCCACATTCACAGGCAACTTCAGCTCCACAGCCGTTTTCAGATAGCCCTCAATGCAAAGGCTCTAGACGCAAATATTGGTGTGAGAGCTAATTCAATCAAGGAAACACTGCATGTTGGTGAAGGGCATATTGAAGAAGGATCAGCCGAGTGGTTCTTGTGGGAGAACAACTCCATTTGGCTCACTAACTTCACACACCATCAGGCTTCCAAGCAGCTCTCAAGGAAACTCAGTTTTCACACTCTATGCTTAGTGCCCTTTGCATGGCTAGGACTGAAATGAACCTGGTAGAGCATCCCACACAAATGAATGCTCCACATGCGGGTTTCACATGCCACCAACTCCACATTCACAGGCAACTTCAGCGCCACAGCCGTTTACAGAAAGCCCTCAATGCAAAGGCTCTAGACGCAAATATTGGTGTGAGAGCTAATTCAATCAAGGAAACACTGCATGTTGGTGAAGGGCATATTGAAGAAGGATCAGCCGAGTGGTTCTTGTGGGAGAACAACTCCATTTGGCTCACTAACTTCACACACCATCAGGCTTCCAAGCAGCTCTCAAGGAAACTCAGTTTTCACACTCTATGCTTACTGCTCTTTGGGTGCCTAGGACCGAATTGAAGCTTGGTAGAGCATCCCACACAAACGAATTCTCCACATGCGGGTTTCACATGCCACCAACTCCACATTCACAGGCAACTTCAGCGCCACAGCCGTTTTCAGATAGCCCTCAATGCAAAGGCTCTAGACGCAAATATTGGTGTGAGAGCTAATTCAATCAAGGAAACACTGCATGTTGGTGAAGGGCATATTGAAGAAGGATCAGCCGAGTGGTTCTTGTGGGAGAACAACTCCATTTGGCTCACTAACTTCACACACCATCAGGCTTCCAAGCAGCTCTCAAGGAAACTCAGTTTTCACACTCTATGCTTAGTGCCCTTTGAGTGCATTATCTAGGAATGAACCTGGTAGAGCATCCCACACAAACGAATGCTCCACATGCGGGTTTCACATGCCACCAACTCCACATTCACAGGCAACTTCAGCGCCACAGCCGTTTTCAGATAGCCCTCAATGCAAAGGCTCTAGACGCAAATATTGGTGTGAGAGCTAATTCAATCAAGGAAACACTGCATGTTGGTGAAGGGCATATTGAAGAAGGATCAGCCGAGTGGTTCTTGTGGGAGAACAACTCCATTTGGCTCACTAACTTCACACACCATCAGGCTTCCAAGCAGCTCTCAAGGAAACTCAGTTTTCACACTCTATGCTTAGTGCCCTTTGAATGCATTATCTAGGAATGAACCTGGTAGAGCATCCCACACAATCGAATGCTCCACATGCGGGTTTCACATGTCACCAACTCCACATTCACTGGCAACTTCAGCGCCACAGCCGTTTTCAGATAGCCCTCAACGCAAAGGCTCTAGACGCAAATATTGGTGAGAGAGCTAATTCAATCAAGGAAACACTGCATGTTGGTGAAGGGCATATTGAAGAAGGATCAGCCGAGTGGTTCTTGTGGGAGAACAACTCCATTTGGCTCACTAACTTCACACACCATCAGGCTTCCAAGCAGCTCTCAAGGAAACTCAGTTTTCACACTCTATGCTTAGTGCCCTTTGAGTGCATTATCTAGGAATGAACCTGGTAGAGCATCCCACACAAACGAATGCTCCACATGCGGGTTTCACATGCCACCAACTCCACATTCACAGGCAACTTCAGCGCCACAGCCGTTTTCAGATAGCCCTCAATGCAAAGGCTCTAGACGCAAATATTGGTGTGAGAGCTAATTCAATCAAGGAAACACTGCATGTTGGTGAAGGGCATATTGAAGAAGGATCAGCCGAGTGGTTCTTGTGGGAGAACAACTCCATTTGGCTCACTAACTTCACACACCATCAGGCTTCCAAGCAGCTCTCAAGGAAACTCAGTTTTCACACTCTATGCTTAGTGCCCTTTGAATGCATTATCTAGGAATGAACCTGGTAGAGCATCCCACACAAACGAATTCTCCACATGCGGGTTTCACATGTCACCAACTCCACATTCACTGGCAACTTCAGCGCCACAGCCGTTTTCAGATAGCCCTCAATGCAAAGGCTCTAGACGCAAATATTGGTGTGAGAGCTAATTCAATCAAGGAAACAGTGCATGTTGGTGAAGGGCATATTGAAGAAGGATCAGCCGAGTGGTTCTTGTGGGAGAACAACTCCATTTGGCTCACTAACTTCACACACCATCAGGCTTCCAAGCAGCTCTCAATGAAACTCAGTTTTCACACTCTATGCTTAGTGCTCTTTGTGTGCCTATGACTGAAATGAAGCTTGGTCAGCATCCCACACAAACGAATGCTCCACATGCGGGTTTCACATGCCACCAACTCCACATTCACAGGCAACTTCAGCGCCACAGCCGTTTTCAGATAGCCCTCAATGCAAAGGCTCTAGACGCAAATATTGGTGTGAGAGCTAATTCAATCAAGGAAACACTGTATGTTGGTGAAGGGCATATTGAAGAAGGATCAGCCGAGTGGTTCTTGTGGGAGAACAACTCCATTTGGCTCACTAACTTCACACACCATCAGGCTTCCAAGCAGCTCTCAAGGAAACTCAGTTTTCACACTCTATGTTTAGTGCCCTTTGAATGCATTATCTAGGAATGAACCTGGTAGAGCATCCCACACAAACGAATGCTCCACATGCGGGTTTCACATGCCACCAACTCCACATTCACAGGCAACTTCAGCGCCACAGCCGTTTTCAGATAGCCCTCAATGCAAAGGCTCTAGACGCAAATATTGGTGTGAGGGCTAATTCAATCAAGGAAACACTGCATGTTGGTGAAGGGCATATTGAAGAAGGATCAGACGAGTGGTTCTTGTGGCAGAACAACTCCATTTGGCTCACTAACTTCACACACCATCAGGCTTCCAAGCAGCTCTCAAGGAAACTCAGTTTTCACACTCTATGCTTAGTGCCCTTGTTTGGCTAGGACTGAAATGAACCTGGTAGAGCATCCCACACAAACGAATGCTCCACATGCGGGTTTCACATGCCACCAACTCCACATTCACAGGCAACTTCAGCGCCACAGCCGTTTTCAGATAGCCCTCAATGCAAAGGCTCTAGACGCAAATATTGGTGTGAGAGCTAATTCAATCAAGGAAACACTGCATGTTGGTGAAGGGCATATTGAAGAAGGATCAGCCGAGTGGTTCTTGTGGGAGAACAACTCCATTTGGCTCACTAACTTCACACACCATCAGGCTTCCAAGCAGCTCTCAAGGAAACTCAGTTTTCACACTCTATGTTTAGTGCCCTTTGAATGCATTATCTAGGAATGAACCTGGTAGAGCATCCCACACAAACGAATGCTCCACATGCGGGTTTCACATGCCACCAACTCCACATTCACAGGCAACTTCAGCGCCACAGCCATTTTCAGATAGCCCTCAATGCAAAGGCTCTAGACGCAAATATTGGTGTGAGAGCTAATTCAATCAAGGAAACACTGCATGTTGGTGAAGGGCATATTGAAGAAGGATCAGCCGAGTGGTTCTTGTGGGAGAACAACTCCATTTGGCTCACTAACTTCACACACCATCAGGCTTCCAAGCAGCTCTCAAGGAAACTCAGTTTTCACACTCTATGCTTAGTGCCCTTTGTGTGCCTAGGACCGAAATGAACCTTGGTCAGCATCCCACACAAACGAATGCTGCACATGCGGGTTTCACATGCCACCAACTCCACATTCACAGGCAACTTCAGCGCCACAGCCGTTTTCAGATAGCCCTCAATGCAAAGGCTCTAGACGCAAATATTGGTGTGAGAGCTAATTCAATCAAGGAAACACTGCATGTTGGTGAAGGGCATATTGAAGAAGGATCAGCCGAGTGGTTCTTGTGGGAGAACAACTCCATTTGGCTCACTAACTTCACACACCATCAGGCTTCCAAGCAGCTCTCAAGGAAACTCAGTTTTCACACTCTATGTTTAGTGCCCTTTGAGTGCATTATCTAGGAATGAACCTGGTAGAGCATCGCACACAAACGAATGCTCCACATGCGGGTTTCACATGCCACCAACTCCACATTCACAGGCAACTTCAGCGCCACAGCCGTTTTCAGATAGCCCTCAATGCAAAGGCTCTAGACGCAAATATTGGTGTGAGAGCTAATTCAATCAAGGAAACACTGCATGTTGGTGAAGGGCATATTGAAGAAGGATCAGACGAGTGGTTCTTGTGGGAGAACAACTCCATTTGGCTCACTAACTTCACACACCATCAGGCTTCCAAGCAGCTCTCAAGGAAACTCAGTTTTCACACTCTATGCTTAGTGCCCTTTGTTTGGCTAGGACTGAAATGAACCTGGTAGAGCATCCCACACAAACGAATGCTCCACATGCGGGTTTCACATGCCACCAACTCCACATTCACAGGCAACTTCAGCGCCACAGCCGTTTTCAGATAGCCCTCAATGCAAAGGCTCTAGACGCAAATATTGGTGTGAGAGCTAATTCAATCAAGGAAACACTGCATGTTGGTGAAGGGCATATTGAAGAAGGATCAGCCGAGTGGTTCTTGTGGGAGAACAACTCCATTTGGCTCACTAACTTCACACACCATCAGGCTTCCAAGCAGCTCTCAAGGAAACTCAGTTTTCACACTCTATGTTTAGTGCCCTTTGAATGCATTATCTAGGAATGAACCTGGTAGAGCATCCCACACAAACGAATGCTCCACATGCGGGTTTCACATGCCACCAACTCCACATTCACAGGCAACTTCAGCGCCACAGCCATTTTCAGATAGCCCTCAATGCAAAGGCTCTAGACGCAAATATTGGTGTGAGAGCTAATTCAATCAAGGAAACACTGCATGTTGGTGAAGGGCATATTGAAGAAGGATCAGCCGAGTGGTTCTTGTGGGAGAACAACTCCATTTGGCTCACTAACTTCACACACCATCAGGCTTCCAAGCAGCTCTCAAGGAAACTCAGTTTTCACACTCTATGCTTAGTGCCTTTGTTTGGCTAGGACTGAAATGAACCTGGTAGAGCATCCCACACAAACGAATGCTCCACATGCGGGTTTCACATGCCACCAACTCCACATTCACAGGCAACTTCAGCGCCACAGCCGTTTTCAGATAGCCCTCAATGCAAAGGCTCTAGACGCAAATATTGGTGTGAGAGCTAATTCAATCAAGGAAACACTGCATGTTGGTGAAGGGCATATTGAAGAAGGATCAGCCGAGTGGTTCTTGTGGGAGAACAACTCCATTTGGCTCACTAACTTCACACACCATCAGGCTTCCAAGCAGCTCTCAAGGAAACTCAGTTTTCACACTCTATGTTTAGTGCCCTTTGAATGCATTATCTAGGAATGAACCTGGTAGAGCATCCCACACAAACGAATGCTCCACATGCGGGTTTCACATGCCACCAACTCCACATTCACAGGCAACTTCAGCGCCACAGCCATTTTCAGATAGCCCTCAATGCAAAGGCTCTAGACGCAAATATTGGTGTGAGAGCTAATTCAATCAAGGAAACACTGCATGTTGGTGAAGGGCATATTGAAGAAGGATCAGCCGAGTGGTTCTTGTGGGAGAACAACTCCATTTGGCTCACTAACTTCACACACCATCAGGCTTCCAAGCAGCTCTCAAGGAAACTCAGTTTTCACACTCTATGCTTAGTGCCCTTTGTGTGCCTAGGACCGAAATGAACCTTGGTCAGCATCCCACACAAACGAATGCTCCACATGCGGGTTTCACATGCCACCAACTCCACATTCACAGGCAACTTCAGCGCCACAGCCGTTTTCAGATAGCCCTCAATGCAAAGGCTCTAGACGCAAATATTGGTGTGAGAGCTAATTCAATCAAGGAAACACTGCATGTTGGTGAAGGGCATATTGAAGAAGGATCAGCCGAGTGGTTCTTGTGGGAGAACAACTCCATTTGGCTCACTAACTTCACACACCATCAGGCTTCCAAGCAGCTCTCAAGGAAACTCAGTTTTCACACTCTATGCTTAGTGCCCTTTGTTTGGCTAGGACTGAAATGAACCTGGTAGAGCATCCCACACAAACGAATGCTCCACATGCGGGTTTCACATGCCACCAACTCCACATTCACAGGCAACTTCAGCGCCACAGCCGTTTTCAGATAGCCCTCAATGCAAAGGCTCTAGACGCAAATATTGGTGTGAGAGCTAATTCAATCAAGGAAACACTGCATGTTGGTGAAGGGCATATTGAAGAAGGATCAGCCGAGTGGTTCTTGTGGGAGAACAACTCCATTTGGCTCACTAACTTCACACACCATCAGGCTTCCAAGCAGCTCTCAAGGAAACTCAGTTTTCACACTCTATGTTTAGTGCCCTTTGAATGCATTATCTAGGAATGAACCTGGTAGAGCATCCCACACAAACGAATGCTCCACATGCGGGTTTCACATGCCACCAACTCCACATTCACAGGCAACTTCAGCGCCACAGCCATTTTCAGATAGCCCTCAATGCAAAGGCTCTAGACGCAAATATTGGTGTGAGAGCTAATTCAATCAAGGAAACACTGCATGTTGGTGAAGGGCATATTGAAGAAGGATCAGCCGAGTGGTTCTTGTGGGAGAACAACTCCATTTGGCTCACTAACTTCACACACCATCAGGCTTCCAAGCAGCTCTCAAGGAAACTCAGTTTTCACACTCTATGCTTAGTGCCTTTGTTTGGCTAGGACTGAAATGAACCTGGTAGAGCATCCCACACAAACGAATGCTCCACATGCGGGTTTCACATGCCACCAACTCCACATTCACAGGCAACTTCAGCGCCACAGCCGTTTTCAGATAGCCCTCAATGCAAAGGCTCTAGACGCAAATATTGGTGTGAGAGCTAATTCAATCAAGGAAACACTGCATGTTGGTGAAGGGCATATTGAAGAAGGATCAGCCGAGTGGTTCTTGTGGGAGAACAACTCCATTTGGCTCACTAACTTCACACACCATCAGGCTTCCAAGCAGCTCTCAAGGAAACTCAGTTTTCACACTCTATGTTTAGTGCCCTTTGAATGCATTATCTAGGAATGAACCTGGTAGAGCATCCCACACAAACGAATGCTCCACATGCGGGTTTCACATGCCACCAACTCCACATTCACAGGCAACTTCAGCGCCACAGCCATTTTCAGATAGCCCTCAATGCAAAGGCTCTAGACGCAAATATTGGTGTGAGAGCTAATTCAATCAAGGAAACACTGCATGTTGGTGAAGGGCATATTGAAGAAGGATCAGCCGAGTGGTTCTTGTGGGAGAACAACTCCATTTGGCTCACTAACTTCACACACCATCAGGCTTCCAAGCAGCTCTCAAGGAAACTCAGTTTTCACACTCTATGCTTAGTGCCCTTTGTGTGCCTAGGACCGAAATGAACCTTGGTCAGCATCCCACACAAACGAATGCTCCACATGCGGGTTTCACATGCCACCAACTCCACATTCACAGGCAACTTCAGCGCCACAGCCGTTTTCAGATAGCCCTCAATGCAAAGGCTCTAGACGCAAATATTGGTGTGAGAGCTAATTCAATCAAGGAAACACTGCATGTTGGTGAAGGGCATATTGAAGAAGGATCAGCCGAGTGGTTCTTGTGGGAGAACAACTCCATTTGGCTCACTAACTTCACACACCATCAGGCTTCCAAGCAGCTCTCAAGGAAACTCAGTTTTCACACTCTATGCTTAATGCCCTTTGAGTGCATTATCTAGGAATGAACCTGGTAGAGCATCCCACACAAACGAATGCTCCACATGCGGGTTTCACATGCCACCAACTCCACATTCACAGGCAACTTCAGCGCCACAGCCGTTTTCAGATAGCCCTCAATGCAAAGGCTCTAGACGCAAATATTGGTGTGAGAGCTAATTCAATCAAGGAAACACTGCATGTTGGTGAAGGGCATATTGAAGAAGGATCAGCCGAGTGGTTCTTGTGGGAGAACAACTCCATTTGGCTCACTAACTTCACACACCATCAGGCTTCCAAGCAGCTCTCAAGGAAACTCAGTTTTCACACTCTATGCTTAGTGCCTTTGTTTGGCTAGGACTGAAATGAACCTGGTAGAGCATCCCACACAAACGAATGCTCCACATGCGGGTTTCACATGCCACCAACTCCACATTCACAGGCAACTTCAGCGCCACATCCGTTTTCAGATAGCCCTCAATGCAAAGGCTCTAGACGCAAATATTGGTGTGAGAGCTAATTCAATCAAGGAAACACTGCATGTTGGTGAAGGGCATATTGAAGAAGGATCAGCCGAGTGGTTCTTGTGGGAGAACAACTCCATTTGGCTCACTAACTTCACACACCATCAGGCTTCCAAGCAGCTCTCAAGGAAACTCAGTTTTCACACTCTATGTTTAGTGCCCTTTGAATGCATTATCTAGGAATGAACCTGGTAGAGCATCCCACACAAACGAATGCTCCACATGCGGGTTTCACATGCCACCAACTCCACATTCACAGGCAACTTCAGCGCCACAGCCATTTTCAGATAGCCCTCAATGCAAAGGCTCTAGACGCAAATATTGGTGTGAGAGCTAATTCAATCAAGGAAACACTGCATGTTGGTGAAGGGCATATTGAAGAAGGATCAGCCGAGTGGTTCTTGTGGGAGAACAACTCCATTTGGCTCACTAACTTCACACACCATCAGGCTTCCAAGCAGCTCTCAAGGAAACTCAGTTTTCACACTCTATGCTTAGTGCCCTTTGTGTGCCTAGGACCGAAATGAACCTTGGTCAGCATCCCACACAAACGAATGCTCCACATGCGGGTTTCACATGCCACCAACTCCACATTCACAGGCAACTTCAGCGCCACAGCCGTTTTCAGATAGCCCTCAATGCAAAGGCTCTAGACGCAAATATTGGTGTGAGAGCTAATTCAATCAAGGAAACACTGCATGTTGGTGAAGGGCATATTGAAGAAGGATCAGCCGAGTGGTTCTTGTGGGAGAACAACTCCATTTGGCTCACTAACTTCACACACCATCAGGCTTCCAAGCAGCTCTCAAGGAAACTCAGTTTTCACACTCTATGCTTAATGCCCTTTGAGTGCATTATCTAGGAATGAACCTGGTAGAGCATCCCACACAAACGAATGCTCCACATGCGGGTTTCACATGCCACCAACTCCACATTCACAGGCAACTTCAGCGCCACAGCCGTTTTCAGATAGCCCTCAATGCAAAGGCTCTAGACGCAAATATTGGTGTGAGAGCTAATTCAATCAAGGAAACACTGCATGTTGGTGAAGGGCATATTGAAGAAGGATCAGACGAGTGGTTCTTGTGGGAGAACAACTCCATTTGGCTCACTAACTTCACACACCATCAGGCTTCCAAGCAGCTCTCAAGGAAACTCAGTTTTCACACTCTATGCTTAGTGCCCTTTGTTTGGCTAGGACTGAAATGAACCTGGTAGAGCATCCCACACAAACGAATGCTCCACATGCGGGTTTCACATGCCACCAACTCCACATTCACAGGCAACTTCAGCGCCACAGCCGTTTTCAGATAGCCCTCAATGCAAAGGCTCTAGACGCAAATATTGGTGTGAGAGCTAATTCAATCAAGGAAACACTGCATGTTGGTGAAGGGCATATTGAAGAAGGATCAGCCGAGTGGTTCTTGTGGGAGAACAACTCCATTTGGCTCACTAACTTCACACACCATCAGGCTTCCAAGCAGCTCTCAAGGAAACTCAGTTTTCACACTCTATGCTTAGTGCCCTTTGTTTGGCTAGGACTGAAATGAACCT